>NW_026652286.1:66262093-66348731 GCF_009828535.3 Hylobates moloch | reverse complement strand
TTTTTTTTTTTTTTTGAGACGGAGTCTCACTCTGTCGCCCAGGCTGGAGTGCAGTGGTGCGATCTGGGCTCACTGCAAGCTCTGCCTCCCGGGTTCGCACCATTCTCCTGCCTCAGCCTCCCAAGTAGCTGGGACTACAGGTGCCCACCACCACGCCCGGCTAATTTTTTGTATTTTTAGTAGAGATGGGGTTTCACCATGTTAGCCAGGATGGTCTCGATCTCCTAACCTCGTGATCCACCCGCCTTGGCCTTCCAAAGTGCTGGGATTCCAGGCATGAGCCACTGCAAAGGGGAGGCAGGCACATCTTCACATGGCCAGCAGGAGACAAAGAGAGGGTGAAGGTAGAGGCGCTTTCAAACAAGCAGACCTTGGGAGAACTCTATCACAAGATAGCACCAGGGGATGGTGCTAAACCATTAGAAACCACACTGGTGATCCAATCACCTCCCACAAAGCCCCACCCCCGAGCCTGGGGATTACAGTTCAACCTGAGACTTAGGTGGGGACACAGAGCCAAACCATATCAGGTATTTACTGTAGTGACAAATATTAGGTTGCCAGTGCAAATAATATCAAGTGTTAGTCTAAATTTGAAGAAGTTAATCCTCGTTGTGGTTAATATGAGTCAGAAAAACAGAGCGTATCAGAGAAATGAGGCTAAAGGTAGGAGTTCTAGGAAGAGTAATCATAGATTTAGCCAATGAATATACCAGATTTTCTGTGGAAAATTCAGTTTTTAATATTTCATTATTTTAGTCACATAATTGCCCTGTCAGATTGTGTTCTGTTATCTGGAAGACCAAAATGGATGCTCCTTTATCAACTAAGAAGAACCCTAAAGTTAAGAAAATGAAAGTTACCTATGGGTGGAGGGTTCCGGGCTTGGTTGGCATGGGAACTCTGCAAATTCCTAAGGCTACAAGAAAAAACACAATCTTGCTAAATTCGCTAAAAATAGGAGCTATTGGGAAAATTGTCAGAACCTTACCAAACCTGATTTACAATCCAAACCACTATAGCTCTGATTGGACAAAGGACCAGCCTTACAAAAATTCTTTCCTGATAAGCAACTGAAGACCTCAAGCCAGTTTCAGCCAGTTTATAGAGACTGCATGCAAACTTTGTGTCCAATAGTTCACCTTTTGACCTGAAGAGCCAAGTTCCACCTTATTTTAATGTTAAAACCTTACCCCAAAGTGAACATGGGATGCGTGTTACATATGTTTATCCATTGCACGTGTTCAACTTCCCTCATAGATATGTATAACTTTTCTCCCAAACCTGCTGAATATGTTTTACTCTATTGTGTGATACAGGCCCTGTGAGGCATAAAAACCAACCTGCCCTTTTCCCTCTGGGAAGAGAGCACCTTTGGCCTAAGCTGGAGACTGTCTCTTCCTGCTGTGCAAACTGAAATCACCAATATAGCTCTCCTTTCTACTATTTAGCCATCCTGGTGGTCTTTTGGATGACATATTCTTCTTCTTTAAAGGAATATGGTCTGACTCTGTTGCCGAGGTAGGACTGAGGTGGTGCCATCTGGATTCACTATAGCTTCAGCCTCCAGGTCTCAAGTGATCCTCCTGCCTCGGCCTCCCAAGTAGCTGGGACTACAGGTGTGTGCCACCATGCCCAGCTATTTTTTTTAGCTTTTGTAGAGACAGGGTCTCACTATGTTGCCCAGGTTGGTCCCAAACTCCTGGGCACAAGCGATCCTCCCACCTCAGCCTTCCAAAATGCTGGGATTACAGGCATGAGCCATTGCACCTGGTTGGATGACAATTCTTTAGGTTTATCTGTGTTCTTATTTTAGATTTGGAAAGATGGTATGACACTGTGATGTATAATAAGATATGCAGTATGTATAGATAGTCTTAGTCCCAGTATTCTGGCACACAGCTCCTAAAACCCTGGGAATCTCCAAAGTGACAAATGGTTTTTTGTATGCTAATGAAATGACAGTGATAAGTGGGTTTCTGCATGCCAGAAGCTCCTGGATAGCTTCAGGATAGGGGCTCCTTGCCCAGGAACTAACCACGTGATTAAAGAATTATGGCTTTCAGCCCCAACCCCAACCTTGAAGGAGAGGAGAGACTGAAGGTTGAACTTATTTATCACCAATGACCAATAATTTAATCAATTCTGCCTACATAAGGAAGCCTCTATAAAATCCCAAAAGAAAGGCAGAGGTGGGTGGATCACTTGAGCTCAGGAGTTCAAGACAAGCCCGGGTAACATGATGAGACCCCATTTCTACAAAAAATACAAAAATTGGCTGGGCGTCATGGTGCACACCTGTTAGTCCCAGTTACTCAGGAGGCGGAGAGAGGAGGATTGCGTGAGCCTGGGAGGCAGAGGTTTCAGTGAGCAGAGATCATGCCACTGCACTCCAGCCTGGGTGACAGTGAGAACCTGTCTCAAAAACAAAAACAAGCCAAAATCCAAAAGAAAAGGGTTTGGATAGCTTCCAAATTGCTGAACATGTGGAGATGCCTAGAAGGTGGGGCACCTAGAAACGGTCTGGAAGCTCTGGACTTCTGCTGGCCTTTCCATATGCATCTCTTCCATCTGGCTGTTCATCTGTCTACTTTATTACATCCTTTATCAATAAACTGGAAAATATAAGTAAAGTGTTTCCCTGAGTTCAGTGATCTGCTCTAAGCAAATCAAACCTGAAGAGGTAGGCATAGAGACCCCGATTTACAGTGGGTTGGTCAGAAGTACAGGTCACAACCTGAAGATTGTGATTGGCATCGGAAGTGGGAGGCAGTCTTGGAGGATTGAACCATTAAACTGTGGGATCTGATGCTATCTCCAAGTAAATAGTGTTCAAATTGAATTAAATTATAGGATCCCCAGCTGATGTCTGCTGGAGAATTGCTTGGTGTGTGGGAAAAAACCCCATGCATCTGGTCACAGAAGCTTTCTGTATTATACTGAGTGAGTAAGAGTAAGAAGGGCACTTTGGGCAAGGTGCAGTGCCTCATGCCTGTAATCCCAGCAATCTGAGAGGCTGAGACGGGCAGATCACTTGAGGCCAGGAGTTCGAGAACAGCCTGGCCAACATGGCAAAACCCTGTCTGTATAAAGAAAGAAAACTAAGAAAAAATTTAAAAAGAAAAGCATTTTGATTTTTTCCCCCACCTCTATTAGATGGTGTGAATGTACCTGGTCTCCAAGCTTTTTGAATTGTGTCTCTCAGCAATACAATTTTGAACTGAAATCCCTAACATAAGAAATGCACACAAAACTACAGAAACTTAAAAGGACGAAATAAAATATATAAATAGATGTTCTAATATTCCCACACCCCTTGGAAGGTCATGTGTACCTGCTGTCCATGCACCCCATTTTGGAGGACACTAATGGAAGAGTAAAGGCAGTGTTTATATCTGTAGTGTGAAGAGGCCCAAGATTGCTTCAGATGATCTCTACACCTGGAATCTGACCTGAAATAAGCTCTGATTTGAAATCAGATCTGAAATCTGTAATTAAGAATCTGACTTAATTTATGTTTGACTGCTGGTGGCTTTTAAGCCTTATCCCACCCCTCATCCCCTTATGCCCTACACCTCTGGCAAGCTAAGAAAGCCTGGGTGCTCGCCAGACATGGTGGCCCATGCCTGTAATCCCAGCACTTTGGGAGGCTGAGGCAGGAAGATGACTTGAGCCCAGCCTGGGCAACATAGTGAGACACCATCTCTTTAAAAAAATAAAGCAAGCAAGCCTGGGTGTTTCCTTCTTTGATACCGGTGGGAAATTCAAACCACATGCAAGAAACATCACTCTGGTCCTACTCCCTAACCACCAAAAAACTCCAAGTCAATCTCCTTCCCTGTTGTCAAATCCTGCTTAGGAGCTGCCCTGCTTTCCCCAGAAAGCTTCATTATGTGAGTAACAACCCTTTCATACTCTGTTGGGTGTGTGTGTGGCTTCATCAGTCATTTTTTTTTTTTGAGACAGGGTCTCACTGTGTTGCCCAGGCTACAGTGCAATGGTACAATCATAGCTCACTGTAGCCTCCAACTTCTGGGCTCAAGTGATTCTCGTGCCTCAGCCTCCTGAGCAGCTGGGACAACAGGTGTGCACAACCATGCCCAGATAATTAAAAAAATTTTTTTATTTTTTTGCAGAGATGGGGGTCTCTCCATGTTGCCCAGGCTGGCCTTGAACTCCTGGACTCAAGTGATCCTCCTACCTTGGCCTCCCTAAGTACTAGGATTACAGGTGTGAGCTACTGAACCTGGCTATCAGTCTGGACATCCGAACCAAATTTTGAGTGTGGAATGCATCCTGTCTCAGTGTGGGATGGCCACAAAAAAATAGCATCCTCCTTTACAGTCCATCTACTTTCTTTTCATAGCACTTAATACCACCTGACATATTATATAGTTATTGTCTTCCCCACTAGACAGATCCCCAGCTTTAGTAAAGTGTTTGGTATAATCATCCAAGTGGCTACTTTGCTAGCACTGTTAAAGGCACTAGTGCTACAGTCGTGAACAAGGCCCTTGCCCACATGAAGTGTATATTCCAGAGAGAAGGGCAGGTGTTCAATACATATTTGTTAAATGAAAGACTATTAATATTATTTTGTCTGGAGGTAAGATACTGCAAACATAATATATCATAAATTAAATTTTTTATTCATTTTTTTGCATCAAAATAGTGCTTAAAATAGGAATTTATACTCACAAGACATAGCTAACATCCAAAGTAGACAATTAAAAAATATTATTTGAAAATTATGTACTTAGTACTAAAGACTTCCTAAATTTGCACATTAGCAAGATTGCCATTTAGCACCATTAGAGAGTTGATCTTTGGCTAATGATTATTCAAAGAACATTCACGAAAATTTCAACCATTACAATCAGTGAGTATAATTTTATATTTCAGCAATGATAGTGGTCATGTTCAGCAACAGCTTCACTTACAAATTAAAGTAAGCTCACTTCAATGTTGCACTTTGATGCTGTTTTTTTACCCCTTCTCTTGCAAATAACCAGTGAAATAAAAATTGCTTCTAACCAGCAATCGAAACAAGGGAGGAATTATGGCTAGCCAATTAGTTGCTGATGTTTGTGTTTTTATTTTTTATTTAAGAAACATTTTAAATAATAGAGATGGGGTCTCACCATGGTACCCAGGCTGGTCTTAAACTCCTAGGCTCAGGCAATCCTTCCACTTGGCCTCCCAACATGCTGGGATCACAGGCTTCAAGCACCATGCCCGGACTGCTAATGTTTGTGAAAGGCAAATTGTAAACTTCTACGGTTTAACTTCACCAGAAGAGTAAAGGGCTCCCCACCTGCCACCTAGTTCTATAAAAAACGTATACTCTGATTACTGGAATGGATTTTTAAAATTCAATTCAAAGATTCAATAACTATCAACATTTCTAAATACTGATTTTTCTTTTTCTCTTTTTCAAATGTTTTTTAATGTCCTGCAGGTAATAACACTGATTTTTCTTACTCAGAAACATCTACTTAGCAGTTGTGATACTAATTTGCAAAATGTAACAATGTTATACAAATATAAGATACTACTAAATACATAGTAGAAATAATTGCATGATTCCTGATATTTATATTCAAGGTATAAACATGACTGATTTTGCTGATACTATAGAATAAAAAAAAAAAGCTGCTATGTAAAAAATTAAAGAATATCTCAATTAGATAATTTTGTTCCCAATCTCTTTCAGACCAGATCTATGAAATAATATAGAATATACTATCAATATATTCTTTCATATGAAGTGAAAAAAAATGGGGTTTAAGTAGTGAGATAATTTCTACTTTTTACTTTTTTAAAAAAATAGACAGGGTCTTGCTATGTTGCCCAAGCTGGTCTCAAACTTCTGGGCTCCAGTGTGCCTCCTGCCTCAGCCTCCCAAAGTGCTGGGATTATAGGCATGAGCCATTGTGCCTGGCCTGTGGGATCATTTCTATTTGGTTTTATATCAGTATCAATTAATGAGTCAATCAATTAATTAACCTTAATTATTTCTTTTTCTAAATAAGTATCAGCTGATTTAATCTCGCCCAACTGAATGAGTCTCTTTTGGTTGATCAATGCGATAGAGAAACTCTGCAGGTAAGAAGTATCCAAGATATTCCACTATATCTGGAGTAGTGTCATAATGGTAGTGTCCACCTTCTCCATGATGACTAAAAAAATGAGTGTGCTCCAGTCGCAAATCAAACCCCTAAGATAACAGACAAACAATATGTTAGTACTCAAATTATTGATTAGAGTTTAAGGGGGGAGGGATAACTTTTTATGTTGCAATAGTTTTTGTTTTTTAAATAGGTAATACATTCACATGTTCTTTTTTTTTTTTTTTTTTTGAGACGGAGTCTTGCTCTGTCACCCAGGCTGGAGTGCAGTGGCGTGATCTCGGCTCACTGCAAGCTCTGCCTCCCGGGTTCACGCCATTCTCCTGCCTCAGCCTCTCCGAGTAGCTGGGACTACAGGCGCCTGCCACCTCGCCCGGCTAATTTTTTGTATTTTTAGTAGAGACGGGGTTTCACCGTGGTCTCGATCTCCTGACCTCGTGATCCGCCCGCCTCGGCCTCCCAAAGTGCTGGGATTACAAGCGTGAGCCACCACGCCCGGCTACATTCACATGTTCTAAATTCAAAGGGGGCAAAATGATATATTCAGTAAAATGTATCTTCTTCTCTTTTGCCCTCACCACTCGCTCCCCTTCCTAGCAGGTAACCAATGTAAGCAGCTTCTTGTATATCCTTCCATAAATACTTACTTTTATTTTTACTCAAATGTAGTATTTTGTACACACTTTTCTGCATGTAACTTTTTTTCATGTAACAATATAGTTTTGAGATCTTTGTATATGAAATCATAAAAGAGCTTCCTCATTCTTTTATACCTACGTGGTATTCTATTGTGTATGTAACTTCTCAACTGACACTTGCATTATTTCTAATTCTTTTGCTACTACAACAATACTGTAATGAATAACCTTTTAACTAGTAATTTTACACAATTATGCATATATTTAAGTATAAAATCCTAGACATGTAATCACTGGATCAAAAGATATGACCAGGCTAGGCGCAGTAGATCATGCCTGTAATCCCACCACTTTGGGAAGCTGAGGCGGGCGGATCACTTGAGGTCAGGAGCTCGAGACCAGCCTGGTCAACATGGCGAAACCCTGTCTCTACCAAAAATACAAAAATTAGCTGGGTGTGGTGGTGAGCACTGGTAATCCCAGCTACTCAGGAGGGTGAGGCAGGATAATCACATGAACCCAGGAGGCAGAGGTTGCAGTGAGCCACGATTGCATCACTGCACTCCAGCCTGGGCAACAGAGCGAGACTCTGTCACAAAAAATAAAAAAAAGAAAAGATATGACCAATATTTTAGTAGGTATTTGCTCTGAATTGGTCTGTAATATTTTTTCTAGTGTCTAGTATTATAATATAATGAACACCAAACAAGATGACAGGAGACCTGAATCCTAGTTGTGACGCTACTATTTGTTTTTTTTGAGATGGGGGTTATACTGTTACCCAGGCTGGTCTCAAACTTCTGGGTTTAAGTCAGCCTCCTCCATAGCTAAGAATACTGGGGCATGCAACCATGCCCAGCTACACCTGCTATGTAATAAAATAATTTTGGGTGTTATTTAAAATGCTTGTGCCTTCATTTTCTCAAAGGTAAAATCTGCTCTGCCTAACTCATAGGATGGTGAAGAGCTCCCTTATCTTCCAAAATAATTCTACAGGCTATCCTAATTCTTAAATAACAACAACACATGGCCGGGCATGGTAGCTCACGCCTGTAATCCCAACACTTTGGGAGGCAGAGGTGGGTAGATCACCTGAGGTCAGGGGTTTGAGACCAGCCTGACCAACGCAGTGAAACCCTGTCTACTAAAAATACAAAAATTAGCCAGGCATGGTGGCGCATGCCTATAATCCCAGCTACCCAGGAGGCTGAGGCAGGAGAATCGCTTGAACCCAGGAGGCGGAGGTTGTAGTAAGCTGAGATCGTGCCATTGCACTCTAGCCTGGGCAACAAGAGTGAAACTGTCTCAAAACAACAACAACAAACACAAAAAGTGCCTAGTTCTTAAAGATTATCCTAAAAATCAAGCATTATCATTGCAGTGTAATATAAAAAACAGACACAGACTTACTGGGTCTCTGGAGACAAAAACTGGTAGACAAACCAAAGGAGCTTTCATCTCATAAAAATGCAACCATTTATTCACTTCTTCATCAGAGTTCAAGGGGCAGGAAGAAAATTCTGCAGGCTACAACAAAAGATAATTACATAGGTAAACATACTGAATATTACTAAGAATTAAAAATTTTTAAAATATATTTTACTTACTTATTTATTTTTTAATTATACTTTAAGTTCTGGGTTACATGTGCAGAACATGCAGATTTGTTACACATGCCCTGGTGGTTTGCTGCACCCATCAACCTATCACCTACATTAGGTACTTCTCCTAATGCTATCCCTCCCCTAGGCCCCCACTCCCCGACAGGCCCCGATGTGTGATGTTCCCCTCCCTGTGTCCATGTGTTCCCATTGTTCAACTCCCACTTATGAGTGAGAACATGAGGTATTTGGTTTTCTGATCTTGTGATAGTTTGCTGAGAATGATGGTTTCCAGCTTCATCCATGTCCCTGCAAAGGACATAAGTTCATCCTTTTTTATGGCTGCATAGTATTCCATGGTGTATATGTACCACATTTTCTTAATCCAGTCATTTGGGTTGGTTCCAAGTCTTTGCTATTGTGAATAGTGCTGCAATAAACATATGTGTGTGTGTGTCTTTATCACAGAATGATTTATAATCCTTTGGGTATATGCCCAGTAATGGGATTGCTGGGTCAAATGGTATTTCCAGTTCTAGATCCTTGAGGAATCAACACACTGACTTCCACAATGGTTGAACTAATTTCCCCTTCCACCAACAGTGCAAAAGCGTTCCTATTTTTCCACAACCTCTCCAGCATCTGTTGTTCCCTGACTGGGTCTGGCTCTGTCACCCAGGCTGGAGTGCAGTGGGATGATCACGGTAGGCCTGGAAAAGGCACCACAAGTTTCCACTCTGGTGTGTGGGATTGGCAGCTGGGCCCCCAGCCTTCAGGCCCTCCCTGGCCTGAAAGTGGGGCCTCACCGGAAACCTGCCCCCTTCCGCCCCGGAACCTGTCTGCCTCCTGCTGCCAATCGTGTATTCCAGGCTGTAGGTGCCAAGGGGTGCCTGAAGGCCAGTGCAGAGCTGCTCTCAGCCCCCACTCAGCTTCCCCTCTATGCTCGTGTCAGCGCCCAAAATCCAGAAGGGGCCGGGGTGGCAGGCAGCTGGTGTGTCAGCAGTGCCCTGAGCGTGTGCACACCTGGCTGGGCTGTGACAGCGACCGGGCTCTGCTTGACTTTGCTCCTGGATCGGAGCAGGCGCTGACAACAGGGAGAAGCCAGGCAGTGGGAGCAGGCATTTCCAAGCCTGCAGGAGCAGTGGGGGCCTTCCCAGACCCCCCAAGAATGCAGGAATGCCTGGGTCCGCAGCCACGGTTTGGGCAGCTGCAGCTGTGTGGAGAAGGCAGGGCTCCTGCCTGCTCCGTGGAGCGGGAGATCCAGGTCTGCAGCCGCGGGTTTGAGCTGCTGCAGCTGCGCCTGGGAAGTTGGGACCACAGACATGGCTTGGGCGACTGCAGCGGCACCAACGGAGCTCCAGCGCCAACTCGGAAGGGGCGGGACTCCCACCTGTCTTCAGCTCCCACCCGCTCCATAGAGTGTGTAGTCTCAGCTGTGTCTCCCTGCTGCAGCCGCTCCGGAGAGCCTGCCGCTGCCATCATCACTATGTTGACCAGGCTGGTTTTGAACTCCTGGCCTCCAGTGGTCCTCCCACCTGGGCCTCCCAAAGTGCTGGGATTACAGGCATGAGTCACTCTGCAGGCCTTGAATTTATCTTGATCTTAAAAATAAACATATCCAAAGTAAAGTTCTAATATATTAACATGGACAAAGACATTATCTTACAATCTGATTTACAATATTATCATTTAAATTTTAAAGTAATACGATCATAGTAAAAAGGATTTGTTGAGAGTGTCTTCAGATGTAGAATTCCCAACACATACTTTACAATCCTAAGATCTGGCACGGTGCAGTGTCTCACGTCTATAATCTCAGCACTTTGGGAGGCAGAGGTAGGTGGATCAGCTGAGGTCAGGAGTTCGACACCAGTCTGGCCAATGTGGCAAAACCTTGTCTCTACTAAAACTACAAAATGAGCCAGTTGTGATGCTGCATGCCTATAATCCCAGCTACTCAGTAGGCTGAGGCAGGAGAATCCCTTGAATCCGGGAGGTGGAGGTTGCAGTGAACCAAGATCGTGCCACTACACTCCAGCATGGGCAACAGAGCAAGGATCCGTTTAAAAAAAAAAAAAAATTCTAAGATCTTAAGTATGTGCACACACACAAACTCCTTCATGCATGTATGCACACACGGGCTCTTACCATAATGTGAGACTTCACTTTTCCCTTCTGAATTATGAAAGTACCTCCCATTCCTATGGGCTTATTTCCATAATGTTTTTCCAGGGTCTGTCTCATACAAGTCACAAAGTTAAGTGGTCCAGTTCTTCTTTTGGCTTTCACCTCAATTACCTATAGAGGACATAAAGATGCATACCATTGACTATGCTGCAAAATAACTACCGAAGTAAAACATTATATAATTTAATTCTATCAAGCAAATATTCTGTTCTTTGCTTGGAGCCCCCAGATCTGAGTTGAGACATTGCAATCCCGTGAATCTCGATCAATCATATATATATGTATACACACACACACACACATACATATCAATTATATGTAATTTGCTAATAAGTCTTAAGCATGCTTTCTTGAACTGCGAAACTGAGAAAGACAAGTTTCTCAGTGTAGAGAGTCTAGAGACTCTTAACATACGTGTCGAGGGAGTCAAAAGATTGAGAATTACCTTTGGTAATTCTTTGGTTAAAGGAATTAACCTTTGGTAAGTGTGGATGAGGAGAAAATGATTACATTTTCTCACTTCCCTTAAAATTCTGTACTATATTATCTCCACAACTTGGACGTTAAGTATTTTCACTTCTCAATCTCTTATCTCAAAATAGCTGAAGAGGCTATCTCTACTTCCAAAACTGGAGAGTCTTCACAAAAGCTAACACTGAAATCATCTTTTTGCATACCAATAGGAAGTAAATATGAAGTAAGGCATTAGTTTTCCTTACTTTCTTCTTGCTGTAAGTTTTTGCTACCACCATTTCTATCTAGAGCAATGTATGATTCATCAGAAATGAGCAAATAACCTATTTACTACCTGTAAGTAGGCATTATTTATTTTAGCTGTATGGTTCATGTAGATGACAAACTCACTCCCCAAATTAATATTCTATTACCTTTTAGTTCTCAGAAAAACGTCTTGCTTACTAAATAGTCTTTTTTTTTTTTTTTTTTTTTTTTAAGACAGGTCTTGCTGTCACCCAGGTAGGAGTGCAGTGGTGTGATCATAGCTCGTTGCAGCCCCAAACACCTGGGCACAAGGGATCCTCCTGCATTAGCCTCCTGAGTAGCTAGGACTATAGGCATGTACCACCACACCTGGCTAATTAAAAAAAAATTTTTTTTTTTTTTTTTAGACAGGGTCTTGCCATGTTGCCCAGGCTGGTCCGAAACTGCCAGCCTTAAGTGATCCTCCAGCTTTAGCCTCTCAAAGGACTGGAATTACAGGCATGAGCCATTGTGCCAGCTGTACTATTCTTTTTTTTTTGGAGACAGAGTCTTGCTTTGTTGCCCAGGCTGGAGTGCAATGGTGCGATCTTGGCTCACTGCAACCTCTGTCTTCCAGGTTCAAGCAATTCTCCTGCCTCAGCCTCCCAAGTAGCTGGGACTACGGGCATGTGCCACCTTCCCTGTCTAATTTTTTTATTTTTAGTAGAGACGAGGTTTTGCCATGTTGGCCAGACTGGTCTCAAACGCTTGACCTCAGGTGATCTACCCGCCTTGCCTCCCAAAATGCTGGGATTACAGGCGTGAGCCACTGCGTCTGGCCTCCAGTCATATTATTCTTAACCTTAAAGATGACTTTTGCTCTGCCTGTCATACTCTCTGAACCTTTCATTACTGGGTTATTTAAAGAGCTTTGACTTAGGAAGCTCTAATTTTCTTTTTTTTTTTTTTTGAGACAGAGTCTCACTCAGTGGCCCAGACTGGAATGTAGTAGCATGATCTTGGCTCACTGCAACCTCTGCCTTCCGAGTCTGAGTGATTCTCTCACCTCAGCCCCCCGAGTAGCTGGGACTACAGGCACACACCACCACACTCTGCTAATTTTTGCATTTTTTGGTACAGATGGGGTTTCACGGTGTTGACCAGGCTGGTCTTGAACTCCTGACCTCAAGTTGACCTCAAGTTATCCACCCAGCTTGGCCTCCCAAAGTGGGAAACTAATTTTCTTAGCAAAACCATATTTGTGGCAGTAAAAGTTCACATTTTTAGCTTTCTGAGAACATTTAGGGAATATTGTATTTTTATGGACACAATCACCTTGCCAGGTTGGCCCTCACTGGCAAAAAGATTAGCCAGTAATGCACACTCAAAATCATGACGTTTCTCACTGTATTTCTCCAGTAGGCACCCTCCATCTGCAGGGTTCACATGGGCAAAGTAACTTCCATTCACAGGAGGCTTGTGTTCACTTTCTGTCTGAATAACTGGCATAAACTGAAAAGAAAGTGAGGCAATTAGTCAATCTTTGTATCTCTGCAAAGATAATATCTTGAATAATGTTACAAAACATTTAATCCTTTTAAGACATTTTAGTTCAAGTCCTAATAAGAGAACATAAAATACATAATATTTAATTTTAGACATAAAAAACTTGGAAAACTTTTATAGGCCAGGCGCCGTGGTTCATGCCTGTAATCTCAGCACTTTGGGAGGCCAAGGGGGGCGGATCACGAGGTCAAGAAAAGAGATCAAGACCATCCTGGCCAACACGGTGAAACCCCGTCTCTACTAAAATTACAAAAATTACAAAAATTAGATGGGCGTGGTGGCACACACCTGTAGTCCCAGCTACTCAGGAGGCTGAGGCAAAAGAATTGCTTGAACCTGGGAGGTGGAGGTTGCAGTGAGCCAAGATCGCGCCACTGCACTCCAGCATTGTGATAGGGTGAGGCTCCGTCTCAAAAAAAAAAAAAAAAAAAAAAAAGAAGATATTGTATTTCTTATAGTATATCTATAACTTGCGTTAAATATCTTATTTTAAATTTTAAACTTTTTTTCCTAACTTGAACACTAGGCAAATTGTATTAATGTTTCTGCAAAGAACTTGTATGACTACTATTAGTCATATCTGAAAAGGTTATGAGAGAATGAGCAGACTGAAGTCTTGTATTCATGAGATTCAAAGAAACAGTAATATTTTCGTATGGTAATAATATATACTAGTAATAACTATTAACTTTTTTTTTTTTTTTCTGGGTGACAGAGCGAGACTCCGTCACCCAGGCTGGAGTGCAGTAGCGCAATCTCGGCTCACTGCAAGCTCCGCCTCCCGGGTTCACGCCATTCTCCTGCCTCAGCCTCTCCGAGTAGCTGGGACTACAGGCGCCCGCCATCACGCCCGGCTAATTTTTTTTGTATTTCTAGTAGAGACGGGGTTTCACCGTGGTCTCGATCTCCTGACCTCGGGATCCACCCGCCTCGGCCTCCCAAAGTGCTGGGATTACAAGCGTGAGCCACCGCGCCCGGCCCAACTATTAACTTTTATAAATAACCATCATACTATTGTGATAGTTTCCTACTATTTGGTCTGGAAGAAGGAGTTGACTAGATCACTAATATTCCATTCATCTTCTAATCCAAAGCTGCCTGCACACTCAAAGCAAAGATTTATAAGAAGCTAGGAATCCTGTAAGAATATAAATATTTTATAATCTAGAACCTTCAACAGAACACCATAGAACCCTGCATTTATCTAAGGCTGAACCTATAACCTAAGAAAATCTAAAACTGTAAGTTAGTACTCCATTACAGTTAGTCCAGTTGGAGTGTGTGCTATAGCAGAAATCTATATCAAGTAGTATCAAACCTGCAGAGAGATTTACAATTCACTCAGAAATAGGATTTTTGGCACTAAAAGCAAAAAGACAAACCAAATGTCAAATCAATAAAATAAAATAATTTTCTTATATATGCTGACCTCAGAATTGAACCCGAGAGTCTGAAATGGACCTGCTCCTGCTCCAAGAATAAAAGCTCCAGGCAGCTTGATTTCTTTTGCAATTTTATTCAGATCATAAACCTACAGAAGAGGAAAAAATATTATTTAAGTCACAACTTGTACAAAATCCCTGGTTTACCTTTTATTACTGATACATTAGCACTTCCTTGCCAATTGATCAACAGGTCTTCTAATAATAAACACAGTAATCAACCCAACTTCTACAATC
The DNA here is from genome assembly GCF_009828535.3 of Hylobates moloch. Classification (NCBI taxonomy): domain Eukaryota; kingdom Metazoa; phylum Chordata; class Mammalia; order Primates; family Hylobatidae; genus Hylobates; species Hylobates moloch. The sequence continues at coordinate 66,334,233 of NW_026652286.1, read as the reverse complement.
TTCACGTGAATACGCAGAGTAAAAGTACTTACTTTTTTTTGGTTTACAAGAGGCAATAAGTAAGGCACACCTCCTACTTCTGCAATTCTAGTTTTCCCACAGATGCCTAAGAAAAAACCAAAAAACGAAAACACAAGCCGTCTTAAAAATAGGCAAACATCTAATTAAATAATAAAATGCCAACAGTATATAACTTCTCCATTCTCATAAAGTTTTACAAATAACAGGGATTGGAAGACATAAGTAGCTAGAACCCCTGTCCTATTTTAAGTACCTGTGTCTCTAATATCATCATAACCAAATATGGCTTATATAGTTGGTGGCATAAAGGCAATACAAGGCAAGGGCAAGGGTTAGAACTGGGGCCAAAGTTTGGATTGGGTAAGGTTTCTAGAATGTCTTTAACACCTTATTTCTTTAAAAAAAATCTATTTTGGGGTGGTTTTCCTTTTTTTTTGGCTAAAATTGTTTTTTGTTCTTTAATTTAAAATATTTTGCTCTGATACAATGTAAATTCTTAGATGGTGGCTCATGCCTGCAATCCCAGCACTTTGGGAGGCTGAGGCGGGTGGATCACTTAAGGTCAGGAGTTTGAGACCAGCCTAGCCAACATGATGAAATCCCATCTCTCCTAAAAATAAAAAATTCGTTGGGTGTAGTGGTGTGCACCTGTAGTCCTAGCTACCTGGGAGGCTGAGGCAGGAGAATCGCTTGAACCTGGGAAGTGGAGGTGGCAGTGGGCCAAGATCAAACCACTATACTCCAGCCTGAGCAACAGAGTGAGATCCCATCTTAAAAAACAAAACAAGCTGGGCGTGGTGGCTCACACCTGTAATCCCAGCACTTTGGGAGGCTGAGGTGGGTGGATTACCTGAAGTCAGGAGTTTGAGACCAGCCTGGCCAACATGGTGAATCTCTACTAAAAATAGAAAAATTAGCTGGGCATGGTGGCAGGAGCCTATAATCCCAGCTACTAAGGCGGCTGGGGCAGGAGGACTGCTTGAACCCAGCGGGGGCAGAGGTTACAGTGAGCCAAGATTGTGCCACTGTACTCTAGCCTGGGCAACAGAGCAAGACTCTGTCTCAAAAAACAAAACATCACGAGGTCAGGAGATCGCGACCATCCTGGCTAACACGGTGAAACCCCATCTCTACCAAAAATACAAAAAATTAGCCGGGCGTGGTGGTGGGCACCTGTAGTCCCAGCTACACCGGAGGCTGAGGCAAGAGAATGGGGTGAACCCGGCAGGTGGAGCTTGCAGTGAGCTGAGATCACGCCACTGCACTCCAGCCTGGGCAACAGAGCGAGACTCCGTCTCAAAAAACAAAACAAAAAAAACAACCCAGAGAGATCTAGGTGAGATGTACAAATTTCAAAGTTATATTCAGGTAGTAATTAAAACCATAAGAGTGGATTAAAAAAATACCCAGATATATTACTAGAAATAAGAAGAGGCTAAGGAAAGAATTCTGGAAAAGATCAATATTTAAGAGACTATTAGAAAAAGAAACCAGGAAAATGTGGAAGAGGAAGGAAAGGCACCAAGGAAGAACAGGTGAAACAAGGACAGACGAGATAGAACCTAGGGGAGAATGTCAGGCAGCAATGGCCAAGCAGTATGAAATATGTGGAGAGGTTAAATAGTACTAGCAAACATTTTAAGGTCATTGGTGATCTTAGCAAGACCAGTTCATGTAGAAAATGTCTAACATGCCACTGCACCCAGCTAATTTTTGTATTTTTAGTAGAGATTGGGTTTCACCATGTTGGCTAGTTTGGTCTTAAACTCCTATGTTTATGAAAGATCATACATGCACATATTAGACGCATATCTGGCTTCTAGTATTGCAATTTAAAGACTCACAAATTACTGACCAGAAAACACTTCTTCCAAGTATAACTCTGCATGACAAAATTAAGACTAACTATTTTGGCTGGGCATGGTGGCTCACACCTGTAATCCCAGCACTTTGGGAGGCCAAGGCGGGCAGATTGCTTGAGATTGGGAGTTTGAGACCAGCCTGGCCAACATGATGAAACCCTGTCTCTACTAAAAATACAAAAATTAGCCAGGTGTCAGTGGTGCACACCTGTAATCCTAGCTACTTGGGAGGGTGAGGTATGAGAATCGCTTGAACCCGGGAGGCAGAGATTGCAGTGAGCCGAGATTGTGCCTGGGCGACAGAGCGAGATTCCATCACACACACACACACACACACACACACACACACACACACACACGCAAAAGATTAACCATTTTTCCTTCTTTCTTGTACTCTTCTGTTTCCTGACTTTTATTTAATTTTAGTTAATTACTTAATTAGCAGGGGAAACATATTACACTCATATTTTTAAAAAAATCAATGCCAGGCGTGGTGGCTCACGCCTGTAATCTCAGCACTTTGGAAGGCCGAGGTGGGCAGATCACGAGGTCAGGAGATCGAGACCATCCTGGCTAACACGGTGAAACCTCGTCTCTACTAAAAATACAAAAAATTAGCCAGGCGTAATGGCACGTGCCTGTAGTCTCAGCTACTCGGGAGGCTGAGGCAGGAGAATCGCTTGAACCTGGGAGGCAGAGGTTGCAGTGAGCTGAGATCGTGCCACTGAACTCCAGCCTGGTGACAGAGTGAGACTCCATCTCACAAAAAAAAAAAAAAAAACAACAACACTATAAAAAAGTATGCTAAATGCTTTGAAGAAGCTAAAAGAAACTGCCATATGGTACACAAGCCTTCTAGAATTTACAGGTCTACTTAAAATCAAAGATTGTTTAAGCTGGAAAGGCCCCCAAAGAACATTCAATTCAAATTCCCCCACGCTAAAGTTATCTCAAAGTCAAGTTTGTTTTAAGACAGAACTAGAGTCCAGAATTTCTATGGCAAACTCCTTTTTAGCAAAGATGTTAATTACATAATAAAAAGAACACTTTGAGTGTTTATCCTCAAATTCCTCATCATAATAGGGTATAACGGGAGGGGATTAGACTTTGGAAACAGACTTGCATTTGAATCCTGGTTATGATTTACACTGAGCTTATCTAGCCTCTCTCGTTTTCCGTTTTCTCATCTATAAACAAGGGCTACTACTTACCTTGTGGTGTTATTGTAAAAACTGAAACATCAAATAAGTATCTATCACACTGACAAATTATTTTATTCTTCTAATACTAATTTCCCTTCCTTCTCACTTCAAACAGTGGATGCTCACTTGGCAAATTTGTTGAAGGATTAGTTTTAATAGATCATTCAAATACAAGGCTTTTAGGATCTCTTCTGGTCTTGAATAAATAAAATCATAAAAATTAAAATCAGTTTCAATAACAGTCTAAGCAATTAAAAGCAAAACTCTCGTGTGATACAAAGAATTCTAACCTATTGGATATCTATTCTATAATCTCTGAAGGTTACATAAGTGAATAAAACACAATCCTCTTCCACAAGAGTATGAAATGAAATTTAACCAATATCAGAAAAGTGAGCACAGAAATTTGGCACAATTTAGCCTAAATGTTGTGACAATATCCTTTATTTGTAGATAATTTAAGATGTCCTTAAAAATAATTCTAGTTTCAAAAAAAGATGATGACTAAAAAACAAAAGCTAATTGCAAAAATTGCTTACCTTTTACAGGAAAGGTAAAGGGTTCCTTAGTCAAATCAGGGCAATCAACTACAGAGACCTGGACATCAGCAAAGTTATCTTTTAACCCCTTCTGCATAACTAATAAAGACAAGGAATAAGATTATTTAACATTAGGTAAAAGCTTGGCTATCACATATCAAAAGTGCCCTCAACACACTCCCAATCTCAACTTGTATAATAAAAAAGAAGGCGGAAATGGTCTTATTAATGAATATAATTAGACATTAGACATAATCACAAGGTACAACGTAGACTAAGATATATAAATACTTCCTCTACAGTGATTTTCAACTGTTGAAGATAAACAGCCTGCACTTGTGTGAGGGTGAGGATTACCTTCTTTTTTGAGAGAAGATTCCAAAAACCAACTGAAATGCAAACATTTAAACTTTTTAAAAAGTAAGCAATCACACGTAACAACTTCAGTGAAGGTAACAGACAATATGTTGAACAAAGCAGCCAGATATAAAAGACTACATACAATATTACTTCACCTTATGCATCTCAGAAACAGGCAATGGATCAAGGCTGACTGGGAAGGTGTGCAAAGGAGCCTTCTGGGATGTTGGAAATATTTTACATTTTGATCTGGATAGCAGTTACATAGGTGTAACTATTGTTAACATTCATCAAGCTGTACACTCAAGATTAGTGTACTTTACTGTAGATAGTTATACCTCAATAACAATGTATAAAAGCACAGGTGTCTCAAAGTTATTAATGTAAGACCAATGTATTTCCCTCTCTTTTTCTCTCTTTTAAATGTAGAGACCAGGTCTTGCTATATTGCCCAGGCTGGTCTTGAACTCCTGGGCTCATGCGATCTTCCTGCCTTGGGTCCTCCAAAGTGCTGGGATTACAATGAGCCATCACACCTAGCCTCAACGGTTTTGTTGTTGTTGTTGTTGTTTTGAGACAGAGTCTCACTCTGATAGCCTTACCCTGTAGCCCAGACTGGAGTGCAGTGGTGCGAAGCATGATCTTGGCTCACTCAGCCTTGATCTCCAGGCTCAAGTAATCCTCCCACCTCAAACTCCCCAGTAGCTGGGACTACAGGTAGGTGCCAACATGCTTGGCTAATTTTTGTATTTTTTGCGAAAATGGGGTTTTGGCTTGTTGCCCAGGTGGCTCTCAAACCCCTGGACTTAAGAGATCTGCTCACCTTGGCCTCCCAAAATGCTGGAATTATAGGCATGAGCCACTGCATCAGCCTATGTACTTTTAAGGATCAAAAGTTCTTACAAAATTTCTTTTTTTTTTTTTTTTTTTTGAGGGAGTCTCACCCTGTCGCCCAGGCTGGAGTGCAATGGCACGATCTCAGCTTACTGCAACCTCCACTTCCCAGGTTCACGCCATTCTCCTGCCTCAGCCTCCCGAGTAGCTGGGGTTACTGGCGCCCGCCACCACACCCAGCTATTTTTTCTATTTTTAGTAGAGACGGGGTTTCACCACGTTGGCCAGGCTGGTCTTGAACTCCTGACCTCGTCATCCGCCCGCCTCAGCCTCTCAAAGTGCTAGGATTACGCATGAGCCACCGCACCTGGCCAATTCCTTTTTTTTTTTTTTTTTTTTTGAGGCTGAGTCTCGCGTTTTGCCTAGGTCGAAGTGCAGTGGCGCGAATTTGGCTCAACGTAACTTCTGCCTCCCAGGTTCAAGTGATTCTTGTGGCTCAGACTCCCAAATAGCAGGAATTACTGGCACACACCACCACACTCAGCTAATTTTTGTATTTTTAGTAGAGATGGGGTTTTGCCATGTTGGCCAGGCTGGTCTTGAACTCCTGACCTCAAGTGATCTGTCCACCTTGGCCTCCTAAAGTATTGAGATTACAGGCATGAGCCACTGTGCCAGGCCATAAAATTTCTACTTTTTCCGAATATATCCTGCACATATACAAGGAAAATAGAAACAAACACAAAAGTGAAAACAGGTTCTAGAAAAGCAATCAAAGAAAAAATCTGGCCAAGCATGGTGGCTCATGCCTGTAATCCCAACACTTTGGGTGGCCGAGGCAGGAGGATCAAGTGAGGCCAGGAGTTCAAGAGCATCCTAGGCAATAGAGCAAGACCCTATGTCTACAAAAAGAAAAAAGAAAAAGAAAAAATTCCTAATTGCCCTGTCATATTAGGGAAGACAGACTGATGAAAAAGAAATACAGGCCAAACAATACAGATTGTTTACTAGCTACCATTCAATTACGGAAAAAAAAAAAAGATTGTAAGAGGAAAGTTACAACAAAGCAAAAATGAGTCTATTTCTTAACTTCAATCTTATCAGGATGACAAATGAACTACCAGAACACTGCATTTTGAGAAACAAGCGAAGGTTCTATCGTTACCATTAGAACAGAACCTAGAGGTTGTCAAATAAAGGTTAGTATTCTGACAGACTTTACAGTTTTGGATAACAACTATTCCTGGCTTCATTTTTGTACTCGTTTTTGTTTTCCTTTTTTTGACTATCTTCCCTCCTAATTTATCCTGGGAAACTGCCTTAAATCAAAGCAAGTTCACTGGCAGTCTGTCATTATCAGTGGTGGGGGGGAAATTATATTGGGATATGATTAACATACAACAGTAGAGTATACATTTAAAGAATAATGTAAGTGAAAAAAGTTAAAGCAAAATTGTGCAACTCTTTGGGCATCACACGTGCTTAAGTCTTGGATTACTAATCATTTACATCCTGTAAAGTTGGTATCATCAATAATCTATAAGTGAAAGAAAAAAGAATTTATAAATTATAATTTTAGTTTTTTTGGACGGACAGAATTTGGACTTTCTCAATAAAAATGGGACAGAACAGATACTGAAATGGAAAATGAATTCTGTACCAAAAATACTATTTTGATAAGTAAGATATAGATATAGATAAGTAGTAAGCTATAGATAGATCTTAGAATATTTTTAAAAGAATTTTCTCTTGGGATAATTTTTAAAAATCCAAAGTTAATATTGTTTTTACCTCCAGCAAGCTCTTCAAGACTTGGTACATGAAAAGAAAACTCAGCACAAGCCATTTTCTTTCTTCTTTAGGCGTGAGGTTGGACAAATAGAGCTACTCTTGGTTAATTATCACAAGAGTCCACAGTGCACCAAGTATGAACAGCTTCTGTTCTGGAAATGAACATTTAGCATTCAAACATATAAACAGAACAAAAGGGCATTCAGGTTTCTATCTTCATAAAAAGGCAAACACAGCTTCCAGCATTTAATGTTCCAAGTGAGAAATAGACAAGTGGCCTTTTAATACTTACACTTTATTTCATTGTAATTTAAAATTTTAAACTACTTTTTTAATAGAAACAAGGTGTTACTATGTTGCCCAGTCTGGTCTTGAATTCCTGGCCTCAAGCGATCCTCCCACCTCTGCCTCCCAAAATGCTGGGATTATAAGTGTGAATCACTGCTCCCAGCCAATTCATTTTTTTAAAAAATATCATATAGCTGGAGTGAACATCCAATTTTCTAATGGTTGGTCTAAGGAATATAGGTCTTGAAGCAAAAGGTACTTATTAGGAGTTTATGGATAAGTGTTTAAATGGTTGTAGATAACAGTACATATAGGATTTGTATAGTACATATAGGATCTCAAGTATTTCTGTAATAGATATGTGTGTTTTCTGTTCCATATTTCACATTTAGGTCAAAAATTAAATGAGTTCCTTAGACTATCACTTTTTCAAAATAAAATTTAAATTACAAATAGAAATGGAAACTTTTATGGAATGATTAGCCTTTGAAATTCAAATTTTTATTTTCATTTACAAATAAACATACTTCAATTATGATAATCTATCCAATTATAATTTGATATTTAAATATATGCTTTTCTATCATTGCAACTAAAAAATAAAATATATGCCAAGTATACTTTGTAACAAATAAGTGCACATACACAGAGATTAGTATCTTACCTTAAGTGTTCAGTGATGAAGTATGCAACCAGAGGGAGATAAAATGAAGGCAGGGAAAAATATAAGTAATATGAGGTAGACAGGTATCCTACTCCAGGCCAATCACAACAGGGAACACAGACAAGACTCTCAAGGGTGTTTCTAAGAGTACTGCAGGAGTTCTCATTAAAATTGTTAATAGAACACCTCATTAATCTGAGTGGCCTCTGCCCTTAACATGCCTATTTAGCAAGTGGAGGTGATCCTCAGCCATTTGAAATATTCTTCCAAATTTTTTTTTCTAATTTTCCAAAGATTCATAGGTTGCTTAGAAACTGGGTTTCTAGTTCTGGTACTTTCCGACAACATATCCTCTATAACCATTCTATTGCAAACATTTAGGATGTTACATTTACTTTAGTACTTTATCAAATACCAGCTTTTATTGTTCTTGATTTAATACATGTAATCTAATCTCCCAAATATATATAACTGTTTATTAAGGGTCCAAAATCTTTTTTTTTTTTTTGAGACGGAGTCTCGCTCTGTCACCCAGGCTGGAGTGCAATGGCACGATCTCAGCTCACTGCAACCTCTGCCTCCCAGGTTCAAGCAATTCTCCTGTCTCAGCCTCCCTAGTAGCTAGGATTACAGGCATGTGCCATCACGCTCGGCTAATTTTTTGTATTTTTGTAGAGACGGGGTTTCACCATGTTGCCCAGGTTGGTCTCAAACTCCTGAGCTCAAGCAATCCACTTGCCTCGGCCTCCCAAAGTGCTTGGATTACATGCGTGAGCCACTGCACCTGGCCCCCAAATCTTATGTAATCACACTTAAATTATTTTAAACACAGTTTTGTGTGGGGAAAAGAAAGATCAGACTGTTACTGTGTCTATGTGGAAAAGGAAGACAAAACAAACTCCATTTTGATCTGTACAAAGAAAAATTGTTTTGCTTTGAGATGCTGTTAATCTGTAACTTTAGCCCCAACCCTGTGCTCACAGAAACATGTATTGAATCAAGGTTTAAGGGATTTAGGGCTGTGCAGGATGTGCCTTGTTAACAATATGTTTGCAGACAGTATGCTTGGTAAAAGTCATCGCCATTCTCCATTTTCTATTAACCAGGGACACAATGCACTGCGGAAAGCTGCAGGGACCTCTGCCCGAGAAAGCGTGGGTATTGTCCAAGATTTCCCCCCACTGAGACAGCCTGAGATATGGCCTCATGGGAAGGGAAAGATCTAACCGTCCCCCAGCCCGACACCCATAAAGGGTCTGTGCTGAGGAGGATTAGTGTAAGAGGAAGGCCTCTGTTTCTCGCATATCCCTGGGAACAGAATGTCTCCGTGTAAAGCTGACTATTAGTTCTATTCTGAGATAGGAGAAAACCACCCTGTGGCTGGAGGGGAGATACGCTGGCAGCAATACTGCTCTGTTACTCTTTGCTACACTGAGATGTTTGGGTAAAGAGTAACATAAATCTAGCCTACTTACACATCCGGGCACAGTACCTTCCCTTGAACTTATTTATGACACAGATTCCTCTACTCACATGTTTTCCTGCTGACCTTCTCCTCACCATCACCCTGTTCTCCCGCTGCACTCCCCTTGCCGAGATAGTGAAAATAGTAATCAATAAATACTGAGGAAACTCAGAGACCAGTGCCGGTGCAGGTCCTCGCATACTGAGTGTGCCCGTCCTCTGGGCCCACTGTTCTTTCTCTATACTTTGTGTCTTACTTCTTTTCTCAGTCTCTCTTCCCACCTGACGAGAAATACCACAGGTGTGGAGGGGCAAGCCCCCTTCAGTTTTGGGTTGAATAATTTATAATTGTTCAGGAATGAGACAGTTTAACTTTTTCTTTTAAATAATTTCAGATTGACAGATATTACATACAAATAATTCCTGCATATTCTTCACCCAGATTTCCCAAATGTTAACATTTTATCACATTCTTTATCAAGCAAACATTGGGTACTAACTTATTTATGAACATGTCAAAATCTGCACAATGAATAGTATATTCATTTATAATGATAATAAAAGCACTTTAGATATTTTTGGTGGCAGTGGGAATAAGAACACAAGTTAAAATCCAAATGTAATCTTAATTTTATTCCCTTTACTATCTCTTTAGTAAAAAGTTAGGTCAGTTGTTTCCGTTTATTTATGTCCCTACCAAAGTAGAAACAAAGTTCAATCTTGGGAGGATGTAGCTTGAATAACTGGTTTAGAAATGTACTTATTAGGGGTACTTATTAGGGATTAGTGGGTAAGTGTTTAAATGGTTGTGGATAACACTGCATATAAGACTCTCAAGTATTTCTATAACAGATACTTGTGCTTTCTACTCTATATTTGACATTTAGACAAAAAATTAAATGAGTTCCTTAGACTATCACTTTTTCATAATAAAATCTAAATTATGAAGGCCCGTTCAATCCTAAAATGATGTGAACTTCAGGCAGGCTGATGGCAAAGCAGGCAGTGTGGTAGCATGTGTATGTGAGTGTTTGTGTGTTGGAGGTGCGGAGAGGGTTAGAGTTGGAGCTGAGAAAGGAGTTAGGTTCTTACATAAACTCCAGGAATACAGCCTTGGGCCAGATGGAGGCAAACAATATTTTCCTGCCTAATTGGTGGGAGTTGATGGCCCAGAAATAGGGTGTAGAAGGGAAACGGAGCTGCAGAGGTTAACACCTGAAGGGGTAGACCAACTATCGCAACTAAACTGGTTACCATTTGAGTGCACACTATGTACCAGACACCGTTAGACACTGTGCAGACATTCTCTGAAAACTTTTCATAACCATGACAGGTTGTAAGACAGGTTGTGGATCTTCAGGGGTCGCAGGCATCCCCCAGACACAGCCGCAGAGCCTGCATGGAGTTCGCTCCTGCCGGCGACCAAAAGCTCCGGCTCCAGCATCTGCTCACCCCCACGCACCCTCCCATAAGGGGTGGAACGCAGCAGGCCTAGGTGAGCGGAGTTCGTGGCTTCCGGCACTCTAGATCCCGCCTCATTCACTCGCGCGCCCCCTCCCGCGAGGAGTTGGGAGCTGCGGGCTGAGTAAGTGAGGCACGGCAGCCGCAAGACTCGCGAAGGGGTCAGAGAAATATCCTGCTTCAACCGCACTCCAGCCTGGGTGGCAGAGCAAGACCCTGTCTCTACAAAACAAACAAACACCAAATGTGGCCGGGCGCGGTCATTCACGCCTGTACTCCCAGCACTTTGGGAAGCCGAGGCAGGCGGATCACTTGAGGTCAGGAGTTCGAGACCTGCCTGGCCAACATGGTGAAACCTGGTCTCTACTAAAAGTACAAAAATTAGCTGGGTGTGGTGGCGGGCACGTGTAGTCCCAGCTACTTGGGAAGCTGAGGTGGGTGGATTTCTTGAGCCTGGGAGGTGGGGGTTGCAGTGAGCTGAGATCGGGCCACACTGCACTCCAGCCTGGGCGACAGAGTGAGACTCTGTCTCTAAAAAAAAAAACAGAAAGAAAAAATACAAAATGAAATGTGAAATTTCAGTGATTCTGCATTAGGAGTTAAAATGTTCCTTCCCTTTAATAGCACTTTCCCCCTTCTTTTTGAACAAGGGATGCTGCATTTTCATTTTGCATTGAGCCTCACAAACGACACGGCTAGGCTTGCTGCTGAATATGGCAGTGAGGGACATGCCATACCAGTCCTGGAGCTTAGTCATTGCCCAGACCCTGTGGATCAAATGCAGTGGGCTGCCTAAAGGATCAGACTTTTTATCCCCGGAATTGTCCAATCTATGGAGCAAAGCAGGTAAAGAGACCAGATTACTTTTAAGGCCTGTTCAATCCTAAAATGATGTGAACTATAAAATAAGACTACACAGCTTTACTGGTTTTTTGTGGTTTATCATATGAAAACAGAATTTTGAAAGCGGAAAAATCAAACCAGTTCATTCCTTTTAAAAATTACTTTGGGAGGCTGGGCGCGGTGGCTCACGCCTGTAATCCCAGCCCTTTGGGAGGCCAAGGCGGGCGGATCACCTGAGGTCGGGAGTTCGAGACCAGCCTGACCAACATGGAGAAACCCTGCCTCTACTAAAAATACAAAAATTAGCCGGGCATGGTGGCGCACGCCTGTAATCTCAGCTACTGGGGAGGCTGAGGCAGGAGAATCACTTGAACCCGGGAAGCAGATGTTGTGGTGAGCCAAGATCGCACCATTGCACTCCAGCCTGGGAAACAAGAGCGAAACTCGGTCTCAAAAAATAAAAAAAAATTACTTTGGGAGAAAAAAACCCCACCAAAACTAAACTAGTTTACACTGTTTAATCTTAACTCAGGAACCGGTCAAGGAACTAATGGTGTGGGGCAGGGGGGATGTAGGAGAAAACTTAGGAAAAAGAAATCCTCCACAGGTCTCACTTGTGACATGTTAGCCAACTCCTGGGAGGCAGAAAGGGTGAGCTTACGAAACAGGTGCAAAAGTGGGGAGGAGACCTGGGCGTGCTACGGAATAACACTGGCGTCCAGCACAAAGGTTACACACTTCGAGTCATGGTCAAAGGATGAGCCTTCCCCAATATTTTAACACACAAGGGTTTTTGAAGGCAGAAGTAGACAAAGGATGACAAAACACTCAGGCACACATCCCACCTGTCACCCTCGCCACACACCCGGGACCAGGTTTAGAAAGCCAGGCGACAGCTCAGCAAACGCGAGACCACCGGAAACGAACCGGGCTGAGAGGCTGTTTCCTCACAGTTCTCATCTACTCACAAGTGACCGCACGTTTTGTTTTTGTTATATGCCGAAATGTTCTTGGCTATTCCACTCACCTAATTGCTCACGGAAGCAAAACACCAGAGTCCGGATCTTCGCGTAGGCCAACCCCGCCTCCTCAGAATACACGAGCTAGAGCTCCGCCCACGTCAGTCGGTACTCCCTGCGCGGCGAGAAAAATGGCGCCCGCGCGTCGCGTCTCCTCCCACCGCTCGCCTTCTTCCCGGAAGCTAAGTTGTATCGCGAGATTTCGGCCTGACTATTACTTGGGCCGCGGAAATAGCCCATCCTTTTTTTCCGCACGGTTGGAGGAGGTCGGCTGGTTATCGGGAGTTGGAGGGCTCTGGTCGGGAGGGTGGTGTGTGCAGATCTGTAGGACTGACGCACCACGCCAGTCGCGGGTTTTGGGCCGAGGAGGCCTGGGTTACGAGCAGCAAGTGCGCGGTTGCACCCACTGTGAGGCCGTTTTAGGTAGGTTGCTAAGAGGGCGAGGCCATCCGAGCCTGGCGGGCGGGGGAGGCGTTGCATATCTGGGGTTTCCCGGGGACCCTGCCTTGGTCCGGAGGATCGAGCCTCCGAAGTCGGGCCAAGAGGGTGAAGGGATCACGGCTGCAGGCCAGTCCGCGCCACGCAGCTGGTATGAGTCCCACACAAACGTGGTTGTAGTGTGTACGGGCTTCATTATATCTTGGGATGGAGGTGTTAAAACGTGTTGCGGACAAGTTTAACTTTATTACGTGATTTAACCTTCATATGTGAGGTACCCATTACAAGCGCCGGTTTTCTGCAGGTTAGGCGCTGCCGGGTGAGAGGCGCTGGTGGTCACAGCGTTAGCTCCGGGTAAAGCGCCGCTCTCTGCCCACGTGGCCTCTAAGAATTGCAGAATCCCGGCGGTGGCATCGACACCCAAGTAAACACTTCGAAAAAGTGATTATTGAGCTAGCTTTATTTTGATAATCCCTACTTTTAAAAAAAATTAACCACAGGTATAACCATTAAAGCATGGGGGCGAATTTTTGTTGAGTTCCGTTTTTGAGCATTCGATATTTAATGACTTTGTAGAACCTTGTACTTAAAAAAGCTAGTAAGACGTTCTACCAGGAAATTACCAGAGGGGGCATTTAACAAATCTGAGCTCTTGGTGACCTTATCGTTTTATATTTTAAATATTTGTATTTAAATATTTTGCTAGTTCATCCTAGGATTTATATGTAATGACTCATGTCAGTTCCCAAGAAGCTACAGAATGAGACAAGAGATTGACTAAGGCAAGTACAATAGTGAAATAAGTAGTTATCTTTAATTTTTGTTGCCATGGCTATTTTTTTTTTTTTTCTTTCTGAGACAGGGTCTTGCTCTGTCGTCCAGGCTGGAGTGTAGTGGTGCAATCTCGGCTCACAGCAACCTCCACCGCGGCTCATGCGATCCTCCCGAGTGGCTGGGAGCAAAGGCACGGGCCACCACACCTAGCCAGGATTTTAAGAATTTTTTGTGGAGACAAGGGTCTCCTTGTGTTGCTGAGGCTCACTACATACAACCTCCACCTCCCAGGCTCAGGTATTCCACCTACCTCAGCCTCCTGACAACAGGCGTGCGCCACTATTCTGGCTAATTTCTGTATTTTTTGTAGAGACGGCGTTTCACCACGTTGCCCAGGTTGGTCTTGAGCTCCTGGGCTCAAGCGATCCGCCCGCCTGGACCTCCCAAAGTTTTGTGTTACACAGGCCTGAGCCACCTAGACCAACCTGTTTTTCTTTTTTCTTTTAGCTCAGAAGAAGGAATCTTTTTCTTTTTTTTGGTATGTTGTATACTCTCTACCATGGGGATGAAGACACAAGAATTATGATAGTTATTGAAAAAGGTTGAGAATTCAGAACTTGTCAGTTTCCACCAATAATGGCAAAGATGCAGTATGACAAAGTTCAGTTACTTAAATGAATCTAGGAATGAAGAATCTAGGAATTATAATGGAGAGGTGATTAGGAGTTTAAAATGGTTTATGGATTGGACATCCTTTTCCTGGTTTATATAGGGCACACTTTGCCTTAGGAATTCCCCCTTTGATCTTGGAAAATGGCTTTTAATTGTACATTAATACTGTATTGGTAATTGTACGTTAAAATATGTGGCTAATGATAAAACTACATTTTTTACTTATATTGAAAGATCCTTTTGTTGGAAGTGACAGTACTTTTTTGAGATCTTGTTGCATTGGATACATTTAGAGGGTAAAAACTGAAAGAACCTGTGAATAAAATTTCTGGATTTCTTTTTAAAGAAACTGATCTGAAATGGATAAAAAGCTTAACCTTGGTAAATGATTTTGCCTAAAATCATTGGCATAGTCTGACCATGTTCAACACTGTAGTAGATAATGTGTCAATATTTAGGGAAGCTTTGTCATATTTACTAAATTTCATAATTTCAGAAAACTGTTTAAAACAAAGCAATTGATGGATAAATCAGGAATAGATTCTCTTGACCATGTGACATCTGATGCTGTGGAACTTGCAAATCGAAGGTGAGTGGGTTTTTACTGGAGAACTGAGTGGATTCAATCATGTTTATTGTATCTGAATTACGAGAAACTATTGTATATAATGAGTGACAGTAAAGATAATTTTCAGGAATTGGGAAAGAAGGAAAACTAGATTTCACTGACCTTCCAAGTTTATCTAGTTATATAGATTGATATAATAGCATTGCAAATACTTTAAATTCAAAATGTGAATATATTATAAAGGGACACATTCTTCGAGAAAAAATGTATTCTTTGGGTCATATTAGCATCTCTTCCAGACTGGGTAGGCTGTGTTTGTTTTACTCAGACGCTCTTAGCAGTGAACCGAACCATACAGCCTTTTGGAGCTCATACATTGTCTTGAAAGATACATAGTTTTTTTTCTAAGTTGAGCATAGTGGTGCATGCTATTAGTCCTAGCTAGCTACTTGGGAGGCTGAGGCAGGAGCATCCCTGGAGTTTCCAGGAGTTTGAGATTGCAGTGAGCTGTGATTGCAACACTGCACTCCAGTCTGGGTGACAGCAAGATGATGTCTACAAAACTCTTTAATAAGAGCTGTAGCTTTATGGGCTATTTAAATAGGATGGTCAGCAGAAAGGCTGGCTGGTTCCGAGCCCATCCTTTAAAAAATTTTTAATTCTGGGCATGTTTTCTGAGTTGGTTTTGGAAGAAATGTACATTTGGGACTGGGTATTAATGGTAATAAGCAGTAAGAAAGGAAGATGAAATTAATTTTTTTTCCCATTTTTCTAGTGATAACTCTTCTGATAGCAGCTTATTTAAAACTCAGTGTATCCCTTACTCACCTAAACGGGAGAAAAGAAACCCCATTCGAAAATTTGTTCGTACACCTGAAAGTGTTCACGCAAGTGATTCATCAAGTGACTCATCTTTTGAACCAATACCATTGACTATAAAAGCTATTTTTGAAAGATTCAAGAACAGGAAAAAGAGATATAAAAAAAAGAAAAAGAGGAGGTACCAGCCAACAGGAAGACCAAGGGGAAGACCAGAAGGAAGGAGAAATCCTATATACTCACTAATAGATAAGAAGAAACAATTTAGAAGCAGAGGATCTGGCTTCCCATTTTTAGAATCAGAGAATGAAAAAAACCCGCCTTGGAGAAAAATTTTAACGTTTGAGGTGAGTCAGCATTTTACATACATGGCTACACATAACTCAGATGCCAAAATGATTTGTTGGCCAATTTAGAATTGTCTCGGATATACTGGGAACAGACTGTCTGCAATTTTGATACTCTTCTATACTGACTTACCCCTAAAGTCCACCCTATCCTTCAACTGAATCTTGACTTGTATCTCTTATATAACTACACTTTTGCCAGATTTAAAAGATAGTGCTTCAACGCTCTTTGTATAAAATCCTTTGATCTCATCCCATCTCAGGTCTTTAAACACAACCCTAAAACTCAGTGGGGATAATAAAAGCTCACATAACTTGAAATTACTTTTGCAGTAACCTAAATGAAAACCACACATGCCTTATGTTCAGTGGATATATTCTTAAGGCCTGGATGTTTCTAAGCCAATTATCTGAAAAATACACTAATACTTAGGAGTAGACTTTTTTAAATATTTGAGAGTTGTATGTTGAATGAATGCAGAATTTATGATCCCTTGTCAAAACCTGAAATTTTATTTGGGAGGATTAATACATGTTAATCTCTTCAGTTAATCTCTTTAAGGTGATTATAGTAAACATTAGAAATCTTATTCCTCTTTTTACATTTTAAAATGCCTTTAGTAAGTCCCAGAAATGACAAGATATGTACTTCACTTTTCCTTGGTACCAGCTTAGGTAAATTTATAATTGTAATGTGAATTTTAATAATCAGTATTTGATACGTCCACAAGTGGGGAGTAGTTAAGATAGCAAATTCAGAGTCTTTGTTAAGGGGGGGCATTGCCCTTTTTGAACATAGGCACCTGCTGGGTCGTGAAAGAAAAATCTTGACATACTTATGGTGTTTTTAATATATAGCAAGCTGTTGCAAGAGGATTTTTTAACTATATTGAAAAACTGAAGTATGAACACCACCTGAAAGAATCATTGAAACAAATGAATGTTGGTGAAGATTTAGAAAATGAAGATTTTGACAGTCGTAGATATAAATTTTTGGATGATGATGGATCCATTTCTCCTATTGAGGAGTCAGCGTAAGTGGAATCATATGGAATACTTTGGTAATAGGTTATAAATTAAATTTTTATGTTAATTGCTTCATATTTTGCCTTTAATATAGTTATACTTAAATAATGAACAAAGATACAGAGTATGACAACTGGGATTATTACAGTTGAGCCAAGCTTGGCACACAATACATCTAGAATTCTCTAGAACACAAAATTCTCAAAATTTTGTGTTTGCTTTGACTAGCATTGCAGTTACAGTTATATTTCAGAGTGGAATATACAACTAATTAGGTCATAGAAGATTCTGTCATCTCAGTGATGATAAATTTTAATATTACAGAGCAGAGGATGAGGATGCAACACATCTTGAAGATAACGAATGTGATATCAAATTGGCAGTAAGCAACTTAATTTTTTCCTGTTCCATTTTGGGAAGGCTGGAGTTGGTTGGTACAGAAGGAATTGTATTTAGTTTTTCTCTTACACTTCATTTAACTTTTGAAAAGCTGTATAAGTTTACTGCAGGAAATGCAAGAAGGAAAATAATTTTTTAGAGACTTGATAACATGGGGTTTTCAGTACTATAATAAATAGCATTCTGATACGTATTATTGCTAGTTAGGATATCAAATGAAAAAATAAGCAGATGTTAATTTGGATTTTTAACATCTATATGTAGTCTCTAGGTTATCTGAAGTAATCCAGGGCATTCAGCTATATGTAATTACTAAACCATTTGAGTTATTGCTTAATCCATGATTTTTGTTTGTTTTATGCAGGGGGATAGTTTCATAGTAAGTTCTGAATTCCCTGTAAGACTGAGTGTATACTTAGAAGAAGAGGATATTACTGAAGAAGCTGCTTTGTCTAAAAAGAGAGCTACAAAACCCAAAAATACTGGACAGAGAGGCCTGAAAATGTGACAGGATCATGAATGTCAAAGGTGAAGCATATAGAAAAAACGACTTCATAGAAATGAATAAAGATAAATGTGGATATATGTACCAGTCTGGTGATGAAGAAATTCTGAAACCCAGGACTTTATAGCAAGAAAAAAAAATTTTAACCCAGTGAAGAAGTTTGTGAAAGAAATTTGTGAAGTAGTAATAATTAGAAAAAAACCATTAAAACACCAGAGAAAATACATAGAAAAATTTGAGAAATTGTCATTTGATTTCTGAATAAGAGCTTACAGGTGTCCTGTGAGTATTGAAACAATGAAGTGTAGTGATTTTAATTTTGAAAAGAAAATCTTAGATTAAGTAACTTGACACCCAACCATCTTGAAGAGGGTATTTGAAATGCTCTAATTTTATCTCAGCTTTGTTCAGCCATGACAAAGGTGACCTGTCAGATGCTTAGTATTGTAATAACCTCATTTCCCTTCCCAAATTTTGAGTATCTTTAATACTATTCTTTTTTAGACAGAGTCTCGATCTGTCACCCAGGTTGTAGTGCAATGGCGCAATCTTGGCTTACTGCAACCTTCATCTCCCGGGTTCAAGCGATTCTGCCTCAGCCTCCCTAGTAGCTGGGATTACAGGCGTTAGCCAGCACACCCAGCTAGTTTTTATATTTTTAATAGAGATAGGCTTTCACCATGGGCTCGAACTCCTGACCTCAGGCGATCCGCCTGCCTTGGCCTCCCAAAGTGCTGGGATTATAGGCGTTGGGCCATGGCACCCGGCCTAATAATACTTTTAACTACCATTTTCACTTTTTTTTAGTTCAAGGAAAGGCATACACATTTATTTAACATGTACACATGGGGAGAACCAGTGATTACCCCGATGTTCATTATTTTGATCACAATAGAGCTGACTACTCTGCTATGTAGTGCATTTTGGGACTGCACTTATGTATGTTTTTGTTTAATGTGGACAAAGACTTATGGATAGGTGCAAAAAATAAATCCTCTTTTGCAACCCAGAACTCATTGTTCAGTATGAGTTTTGATACATATAAGAAGGGATATTATGATACCTGAGACAGTTGATTGATGGGAGTATTGATAGCCATAAAGGTTGGTTCCAGGCCAGGTGCAATGGGTCAAGCCTACAATCTCCACACCGAGGTGGGAGTATTGCTTGAAACCAGGAGTTCAAGACCAGCTTGGGCAAGAAAGAAAGAAACACCTCATCTCCACAAAAATTTAAAAAGTAGCTGGGTACTGGGGCATGTGCCCGTAGTTGGAATTACTCAGAAAGGGGAGGCTGAGGCAAAAGGATTGAGCCCAAGAGTTGGAGGCTGCACTGAGCTTTGATGGCACCACTGTACTACAGCCTGAGTAACAAAGACCTTGTCTCAAGAAAAAAAGATTGATTCTAGGACTGTAGAATAGATAAACAGCATGGGATATGAGGGAAATCCTCAGCAGTATTTTGTATTCCAATTTCATGTTGACAATATATACAATGGCTTTTTGTTTTGAAGGCTTTTATCTTGAGAACATGGTGCCTGGAGTTAAAGGTATGTCTCAATATGAGTTTTCACATCATATTTGTTTATGTGTAGGAAACAGTATGTTGTCAGAGCAAGCAAGTTTCATTTTATTCAGAGACATTTCTGCCATGCTTTTAATTCCCACTTATACTGATTTCTGAAAAGAAGAATCCTAGATTCACACATTTTATAGTGGTGTGTCAGATTCATTTTAGTTGCAAGCATTAGAGGGTCCCGAATTTGTTAGTTTGTAGCAATAATCAGAACTTTGGATTTCCTACTTGAAGCCTACGGCATTATTTTGAATTAATGCACAATCTAAAATGAGGTAGAGGATTTTATGGTTTAATGCAAGATAGAGTATAATAAAAGAAATGATTACACAGGTTGTAAGAATTCATAAATTTGAATGATATAGAGTTTGATTAAAAGTTATATAATGCCAAAGTCATAACTTACAGGCACATTATATTCCTGTATTTTATCATGGATGACAACTAATTTTGAGCCAAGAATTAAAATTAGCCTCAAACCCTTGGGCTCAAGCGATTCAGCAAGAATCACACGGTTTTTAAAAGACACAGCAGATCCTGTGTCTTAAAAAAAAAATCAAAACCTTGTAAATAGTGGTTGAGGTCTATCCCGATGGGGCTTTTCCTGTAGCCTGCACATCGTTGGAAACGCCTCATAGAGTAACTCTGTGGTTTTACCTTACTCACAGGACTATTGTTAGATCTGTGGGCAGGAACTACAAGACAGTTGCTAAAAGTTTGAAAAAAGACAGTTACTAAGACAGTTGCTAAGTTTGAAAAAAGACAGTTACTAAACGTTATGAAAAACCAGATAATCTACTTTTTTTACCTTAGGTATTGGCATACTCCACACATCTGTACCATTCTTGAGTGATAGCTTAGGTAAGTTTTAATTGGTGACAGTATAATTTTTTGGGAAATAGGATTACAGTTCAGATGATGAATTTAACTGTTCAACTGCTGAGTGATACGGGCATGAACTAAAACTTAATTCTGACAGAGCTGGATATGGCTATATAATAAACTGGATCTTAAATTTATACTTGGGTTTTAGTTTTAATAACTGGAAATGTATCCTTTCTAAATCTTTAATTGGTACTTTCTGTAGGAATGAATGATTTGAACTCATTCGTGTTGAGAGGTAAGTAAAATATTTAACTTACAATAATCAAGGACTCAAAAGATGAGAAATAGAAATTAAGTACACCATCCCAGTATTTCATGTATAACACAGAATTAGTATGATACTGGCAAAAATATTACAATATATATATTCATATAGAGAAGGAAAATGAAGAGACTGCATGTCTATACCTACCAAATGAAACTACCTATATTCTTTGCATCGTTATTCAACTGGCAGTTACACATATTTCATCCTAAAGTCATGTAAACCTGTGTGGATATGTTGAATCAATAGGGATATGAATTACATTAAAAGAATTTTGCATAACTGGCAGTTTGAGCAACAATGAGCTTGACGTTTGTAGTCTGCTTGATCTGTTAAGTTACATGTATACCATCTGTAAGTTTTATAGAGAGACTGGGCAAAGATTAGGCAAAGACTAGAGTTGCAGCTTAAAATGCAGTTAATGTAGCTTCCTTATTACAGTGGCAATTAGGAAAAAAGGTCAAATTATTGTACTTGTTAAAGGAACTCGAATTTGAGAGGTTTGTGAAAGCATTTCTCAGCAATATTGCAAATTTGGGAATACGAGTTGTACAGTTCAGTCATAATTGCACTGCATGGTATCTGCACTCAGCAGTTTATACCTGCTAGGGTGTTCAAAGGTCAGTGCTATAGAAATTCAGTATCTGGCATCGTTGGTTTTCTTGGCTTTGTGCTTGTTAAACCTGGTATTTCTATTGATACAGTATTTGTATAGGTTTCTCAGTGTTCAGTTTGATGTACTCTAAAATAGTAAGCAATGCTTTTCTTTTTCCAGGGTGTCAAATTGAGAACCAGGCAGATCCCCACCACCTACAGTAAAAAGGTAAGATTCTCTGTTTCTACTGATTCTGCTTGTTTCCCTCTATTGGTGGCCTTGCCAGCATAACAAGAACTTTGTACAAATACACTACTAAGCTTTAAAGACTTACAATGCCTCATTCTAGAGAATGGGCACTGTTGATCATGGTGTCCGAAAATAGTTAATGTGGCTAAATTGAGACAGGTTATGCTTCCATCACAGTATGCATATTGCAGTGGTGACAATGCGACCTGTAACATTTTGCCATGCTTATGAGTAAAATATGTAGGAGAAAAATGTTGACTTTTCAATATTAGAAACAATAACATTTAAGTAATAAGGAATTTTCAGCTCTTATAGGACCACTGTTGTTTTTGTATGCTATATATTGACTGAAACATTGTAATGTGGTACATGACTGTGTCTTGGATCAGGTGTCAAAATATAAGTGTACTTTGTACAATTCATCTTCTAGGACCCTAAAGTAAATTGGTTGAAGAAATTAGATCCCAAAAATTCTTGGTAAGTTAATTCATTACTTAAAAGGCCATGCAGGTTGTTTTGCTGAATACTAGCTTTTCTCCAAATGTTATTTTAGGTTATTACATTTATTTATCTAGTAATGCTATTACAACATTTATCACCACTTAGGAGTAAAAAAAGACTAGACTTATGTTATTATGTGTTTAAACTTCATTATTAATGATGTTATGATGATGGGCGAAATGTTCAACTGCTCTGAATGGGCTGAATGAAAATGGCCTTTCTGAACATCCATTTACATTAAATATTCCATTGTATTTCAGAAGATTATAACAGCTCAAAGGTAAAAGTTACCAGAAACCTGATCATAGAGCAAATTCAGATGTGAATGGGCATGGGATCATTGATTTTTTAAAAAATACCTATTAGTTTAAATAGCTATTTTAAGCATGGAATTTTCAATACCTTAGTTGGGGTGCCGGGTTTTAGGATAATTTGGAACCTAAGCAACCTCATTCTGAAAGATTGATTTCTGTACTTAATAGTAAATATAAATTTGAAATACACATTTTTCCATAGGTGAATTTTGAAGTCTTCATCAGTATATCCGTATTAAAAGGAGATGACAGAAGCCAAAGTAATTATGGCAAGTAATGGTTTTTATCTTAACCATAAGTTATTTGCTCAAGGGTATAATGGTCATTACCAAGGCTTTTAGAATGCAGTTTCTCATCTGCTGTGGACATGACCATAAAAAAATTTCCCAGTAGGTTTTCTCTCTGCTACTTTGCTAGCAATCAGCTTATTGGGAACAGTTGATTATAATGTGAACCACATATGATTTTTCTTTAAAATCAATGAGATTTAAAAATTCTTCTAGATCTCTTGAATCATGCGAATGTGCTTTGCCTTTGTATTGTAACCCTTGTGGGTTGCTAATAACCAAGCAGTTTGTAGTAGAGTTAACTCAGGCTCGTTCTAGGACTCATTCGTGTTCACTAACTGTACAATCATCTCTCTCTGGAAATGTAAAATTTACTTTTATATTGTTATGTAGGGCTGACAGGACAGCTGGATCAGTTTCATTAAAAAGGTATGTATGCATTAGAAAAGACATTTGTATAGGTCATTTCAAAGAGGGCTCATGAGGCTGTGAAACCCAGAGCTCTTAACGCTGTGACCAAAGATGGAAGTTCTCTATAGGATGCCATAGCACTCCTATGTTTGGTGCTATGTTTTCCCGAGGAGATATAAAACTTAATAATCCATGATTGTTGCCATGTGAGAGTTTTAAAGGTTAATTAAAACTTCTCTTTTTCAGGGCAAACTTGAAGATACATCTTTTGACTCCAGCTCTTTAGAGGATCAAAAGTGACCTTGATGGACAGTGGAAGAAATCACAACATGGAGTTCTTTGAATAAAAATTTATTGACTTTAAATAATTTTGTCTAATGCTACATATACACAATTAAAAAAAAAAAACCTCTTTACACTGTTTCTGGAAAGTCAGCATGTATTTTTGGCTCGAAGTTTCTCTAGTGTTTTCTGTGGAAGGAATAAAAATTTAGCAGTTTCAGTTGTGTACTTCATGCTTGAAAAATTAGGTCCTTCCCCCTCAGTTACACTCACCTTATGGAATTCTTTTGCCCTTGCTCTGTTTTGGGCATAAGCTTCTTGTTTTGCTTTTTCTTCCTTTTGTTGTTTCACTTCAGCTAGTTGATTGTATAATCTGTAAAGAATTTATATAGAATTAGAGATAAACATTGCAAAAAGTAAATCACTAAGAAAAAACAAAACCCTACCTTAGACCCCTTTGGTGCCTTAGAGCCTGTGTAGTCTGCCTGTCTTCAGGAAAAGATGCTCTGACTTTAATCACACCCTTTAGACGACTCACAGATGAACCTGAGGAAAGAAAAGTGAAATCAAGTTATAATCACAAGGCTTTAAACATTTAAGGGAGTTGGTTGGTGAAAGTGCTGAAGCACAGGAAGAAGCACCATTTTTCAACATACTTAGAGATGGTTTCTCATTAACTGTTTTGATTTTAGAATTTTCAGAGACACGAATTTTATTCCTTATTTCTTTCTGCCTCTGCTGGGATCTCTCCATAAATGATTTTTTTCTCTTTATAAATGCTTCTTGTAAGCTCCCTGGTATAGGTGTAAACCATCGAGGGGTTTCTGTTGGGGGGAAAATAAATTTATGACAGAAATAGGCAAAGTATCTACTTTCCATTACAAATGTGGAGGCCATCCAAGGCTTACCTGTAGATGCTGTCCTTGGTTTTTCTATGGAAAGTTCTGATACAGTTGGATAATCTGAGGCTTCTGTTCCTGATACAAGAGGCAGAAACTCACTCACCTAATGGCAAGAAAGTTGCATGTTTTATTCACCTTAAAAAATTTTTTTTTTAGGCCGGGCGTGGTGGCTCATGCCTGTAATCCCAGCACTTTGGGAGGCCGAGGTGGGCGGATCACGAGGTCAGGAGATCGAGACCATCCTGGCTAACATGATGAAACCCCGTCTCTACTAAAAATACAAAAAATTAGCCGGGCGAGGTGGTGGGCACCTGTAGTCCCAGCTACGTGGGAGGCTGAGGCAGGAGGATGGCGTGAACCCCGGGGGTGGAGCCTGCAGTGAGCCGAGATCACGCCACTGCACTCCAGCCTGGGTGAAAGAGCGAGACTCCATCTCAAAAAAAAATTTTTTTTTTTTTAAGAAGGGGTCTTGCTCTGTTGTCAGATTAGAGTGCAGCAGCATGATCACAGCTCACTGCAGCCTCAATCTTAGCTGGGTCTAGAGACCCGCCACCATGCCTAATTTTTGTGTCTTTTGTAGGGATTGGGTTTTGCCATGTTGCCCAGGCTGGTCTTGAACTTCTGGACTCAGGCTCCACTGCCCTCACACCTCTAGGCCTCTGTTCAGATAGTTTTATTCTTACTGCCTCCCTACTACCGTAGTAAAATTACCAGTTGTTCTGAAGTCATTTTTCAATATCTGGAATAAGTTTAGGTAAAACTTTGAACTTGGCACCCTAACACTAGCTGTATAATAAGATTAGTTCTACCAGAGTCTTGGAGACGGGCATAAATTGAAGTGGGGATTAAAAGAAAATGCACAGTGGTTGACAGAATTGTGAAGGTTTAAGACAAATTGAGAGCTGGTGGGGGTGTCAGGTTAGTTAAATCCATAGCATAATTCCCTCCAATGAGTACCTTCTGATAAGTTGTAAGAGACAATCAGCTAGTTTGCTCGTAATGGAATAAAATAGAAGGCATGCTTAAATTCACCTGAAAGCAGCTTTTTGCTTCATTCTCGCTCTTCTCTTCTAGGGTTAAATTTGCAAAATCCATTTCAGCAATACTGTTATCACTGGTGCTTACTAAAGTAAGTTCTGGTTCTTCCATTATACCATGGCCAGTTTCTGTTTCCTGTGAACCACAATTAAAAGGAACATGTCAAAATAGCCTTAAAACACTTGAAAAAAAAAACATTTTGTATATAATGCACATTTTTTGCAAGTGTATATAAATGTGAAAATGGAGGAAGAAAAGCAATAATTTGGAAAGACCAACAGATCAGATTTCCTTAGGCTTCTGTAACTCCAGCATTCAGTTGTAGAAATACTGGAGTCCACTTTGGGGAGGGGATGACATAGTGTGACAATGAACTGAAAGTATCTACCACAACGATTACAAACCTAAATGCTTGTAGTGTTGGGCAAAAAATATAAATGCAGTTTGGCTGGGGCTGTGCAGAATTGTACCCTCTCTAAAGGGAGCAGGGGTTGACTGGGCTACCAAATGTGGGCCACTGACTGATAAATGTTCCAAAAGAAGTATCTAAACACAACAAGAACAAAAGTAGCCAAATAAAACGTGGTTTAGTTGTAATTCTTATTTTCAATCTGTTATGTTTATGTGTGGAAGGATAAACTGCACATACTGCTAGATGAAAACCAGTCACCAGTTGACTGGTGGTGAAAGCATGCAGATTATAAGTTGCTTAGTATGAGTAGCAGGGTTCCAATACTTATTCCAATAATGGATGAATTCGGTGCACTGCAATGAGGCTCAACACTGAAAGTGCTGAAGCACAGGCAGAACCACCATTTTTCAGGGAAGGTGGAGAAAGGATATCTGAATTGGGAGAAAAAGGATCTTTTGTAAAATACTCTTAGAAGACAGTTTTCAAATTTTTAAGTTTCTTCATTATGCTGGATATTTCCAGTGATCACAAGCTTGATAGGAATATTAACAAGCAGTTTTGCTTGTATTTTGTTTCAAGTTTTTCCTGCCAGGCATTGTGGTGTGTCCAAGCTACTTGGGAAGTTGAGGCAGGAGGATCCCTTGATCCTAGGAGTTTGAGTTCAGCCTGGGTAACACAGTGAGATCTTCATCTCTAATATTAAAAGAAAAAATTTTTTTCCCAAAAAGGAACTTAAATGTTAATTATACAACACTGATTTCACTTACCCAGACTGGTATAGAGCTCTGTAATGAAAATGATCCAGAACTTGCAAAAAGCTCTGATTGTCCTAGTTGAGGTAGTTTTTTGGTGATTTTTGGAATGTCTGTTTCAGCTGAATTCTCAAAATATTTTTTATTTTGAGTAGTTAAGGAATATGGTGCCTGCACTGAAGTTCCCATCTCCACTGTTCTTAAACATAAGTGAGAGTCAATTTCCTCTACCTGTGGATGTATGTCTAAAACCCTACAGGTTTCATTTTTATTATCTTCAGTGAGTCCTTGACTTTGTGGCATTGTAACAACCCCTCTTTTTGATAGTTCTTCAAAGCCCATCCTTTCCTTTCTGCTTTCTAGTTGGTATTTTATTGAGCACTCACTAGAGTTAGAACCACATGGAGTGCTATGTTGTACATTTAACTGATCAAATACATTAGCTTCATCAGATGAACTGTAGACTGAACTTAAGTTTCCCACAGAAAGCTGGAAATGAACACTTTTTTTCTGGTTTTGTAATATTTCAGTATGTTCTTCAGAGGGATAGTTCTGATTTTTCATGCCTTGGGAAGAATCTCTTGCTTCAGTGCTAAAAATACTTGGTAGATCAGCATGCTGGCTCTCCTGTGAAGAATATTCTGGCTGTTCAAAACATTGAAGCTGTTCAAAACATTGTTCAGATCCTGCATTAAGAAATTTAAAAATCAGCTAATCATTGTTACATGTTGTAAAACTTGGATACTGAGTCTCTAATAGTTTATCATCCAATTGCAAGTAACCTACAATTTTTGGCATAAAAGTTGATGTATATAAACATGAATACAAAGATAAGGATGGTCACAGTGATTTCTCAAACTACTCTACAGCTCACACCAAGTATTTTTTCTTTTTCTATTAATATTTAATAAGGACAATATGGCTATAAACTGAGGATGTTTTTCATCTATAAGAACTGAATATGATTTTAATAAAGAATAAAGCATCCATGTGTATCTCAATTATCTATGTGTATATATAATTTGTACATCCTTGTGTATCTCAATTATGTATGTATGTGTGTATATATAATAATTTGTACAAAAGGCTCAAGAAGAATACTTGTTTTCTATGTTGCCCAGGCTGGTCTTGAACTCCTGGGTTCCAGGGATCCTCCTGCCTCAGCCTCCCAAAGTGCTAGGATTACAGACGTGAGCCACTATACTTGGCCTAAGAAGAATACTTAAACCGGCTGGGCGTGGTGGCTCACGCCTGTAATCCCAGCACTTTGGGAGGCCAAGACGAGTGGATCATCTGAGGTCAGGAGTTCTAGCCCAGCCTGACCAACATAGTGAAACCCTGTCTCTACTAAAAATAGAAAATTAGCTGAGTGTGGTGGTGCATGCCTGTAATTCCAGCTACTTGGAGGGCTGAGGCAGGAGAATTGCTTGAACCTAGAGGTGGAGGTGGCAGTGAGCCGAGATCACGCCATTGCACTCCAGCCTGGGCAACAAGAATGAAACTCAGTCTCCAAAAAAAAAAAAAAAAAAAAAAAGAATACTTAAACTGTTAACTGTCATATAATGATTGAGGTAGGGAAATTGAGAAACAAGAGGCGACACTTTTCCTTTTATTTGATAACAGTCAGTATTGTTTAAAAAAATGCATATATTACTTCTGTAATTTAAATATTTTTTAACACCCAGGATAGGGGTGAGAACAGGGGTAAAGATAAACCAAGAGGTGCTAGGCTTAATTTCTAAGGAAATGGATGTAAAAAATCATGAAAAAATTAACCTTTTCTAACTTAGTCATACATACCCCCAATATTTTCTGTAGCAAAACTGTGAGCTCCAACATGAGCCAAGTTAGTGTCAGGTTGTTGATTTGGGCTTGTGTTAAGAGAAGAATGCATGCTGGTCCTCCTCAGTGCTGTGAAATAAACTGTACTTTTGGATGATCCAGTAGCACGGTGGCTTTCAGATGAAGAATCTGATCTCTGGCAGGAAACAAAAGGGAAAGGCTGAAATACTGATTAGGTATTACCAGTAATCACTGTGTTCCTTTAGTATTACTCTTCCTTAATTACCACTTTACTATGACAGTGATGATTTGCTTTTTCAAATCCAGTTCTTTTCAATCAATATGAAAGAGACTTTAAAATGTCAGGCTATCAGGAAGTGGAAGCAAAAAGACTCAGGTTTAAATCTCAGCTCCTTTGACTGTGTAGGAAGATACTTTAAATTTTGCAAAATTGTATTTACCTTACTGTTTAAATATGTTCCACAATTAAAAGTTGTTATCAAGCCTTTTATGGCATCATACTCCCTAGGTGGAGATAGATGGATGGGACAAACAAAATTTTAATGCAGCTGTTTTCTTTTTTTTTTTTTTTTTTTTTGAGACGGGGTCTTACTATGTTGTCCAGGCTGAAGTGCAGTGGTGCGATCTCGGCTCACTGCAACCTCTGCCTCCCAGGTTCAAGCGGTTCTCAGCCTCCCGAGTACCTGGGACTACAGGCATGCCATAACACCCAGCTAACTTTTGTGTTTTTTAGTAGAGACAGGGTTTCACCATGTTGGCCAGGCTGATCTCAAACTCCTGGCCTCAAGCAATCCACCCGCCTCAGACTCCCAAAGTGCTGGGATTACAGGCGTGAGCCACTGCACCCGGCCCAATGCAGCTGTTTTCAAACTTGGTTCCACATTAGAATCACTTGAGGAGCTTAAAAAATAATAATAATAATTAGCACTATCTGAGCACTCCCAGAGACTCTGCTTTAATTGGTCTAGGGTGTAGTCTGGGCAATAGGATTTATTTTTATTTTTTATTTAAGTTTTCCATGTGATTATTTTTTTTGTTTGTTTCTTTTTTTAAAGACAGGGTCTAGTTCTGTCACCCAGACTGGAGTGTAGTGGCATGATCTCAGCCCACTGCAGCCTCCATATCCTGGGCTCAAGCAGTCCTCCCACCTCAGCCTCCTGAGTAGCTGGGACTACAGGTATGCACCACCACACCTGGCTAATTTTTGTATTTTTAGTAGAGACAGGGTTTTGCCATGTTGGCCAGGCTAGTCTCAAACTCTTGGCCTCAAGTGATCTGCCCGCCTTGGGCTCTCAAAAGTGCTGGGATTACAGGTGTGAGCCACTGTGCCTGGCTTTCCATGTGATTCTAGGTTAAGGTTTAGAAGAACTTTTGTTCCAGTAGAAGAAATGGCTTAAAACTATTTTTAGATATTCACTGCAATGGGACATCTACTTTAATATACCTGGTAAAAGTCTCTGTTGTCTGGAGAAATCCCAGAGGATGATGATGATAAGTCAAAATCTGGATGTGGTTCTAAGGGTTTAAACAGCTGATGATGCAAATTAGGAAAAATGTGTTCCAATTCTGGAAAGTCAAGGTCAACTGTTGGAATTTTTGAGGGAAAAAAAACCATAAATTTATTTTTAAGGTAAACACCAGAAAAGGAGTATTAAGAACATATTCATAAACGCTTATTTTCAGGTAACTCCAGTGTAACAAAAACTTCAGTTTTTCCCCCATGATCAGCAGATGCTTTAAAGTTAAGTCCTATCATGATTATTTCAAAGGTCCAAAATATGGATCCTCTCAGTGACCAAAACTTAAGTTTTATTTTTAGAGAAATTTAATTTAAATTTTTTTTAAATAGAGATGGGGTCTCAGTGTGTCCCAGGCTGGTCTTGAAATCTTGGGCTCAAACAGTCCTCCTGCCTTGGCCTCCCAAAGTGCTACAATTACAGGTATGAACAAACTTTTGACAAATACAAATTTCCATTTCTACAGCCTTATGAGGCTAATTAGGATCAATAGGACATATGTAACCACTGCTTCAGTATACGCTTAAAAAAGGAAAAAGGCTCACTGTATTCAGTGTTACTATGGGCCAGACATTGTGCTTTATGTGCACTATCTCCTTTAATCTCTAACATTCCTCTTTTATAAAAGGTGAAAAAGTAACTTGCCCATGGTTTTACAGCTAGGAAATGGTCAGGCTATGACTCAAATCCGGAACTGTCTGATTTCTGAGCTCCTGCTCTTATTTATCAGTAATACTGCCTCAGCCGTAATAGCTAACTCTGCAATAGTAAAGGAAGATTTGCTAATTAATCTCCTGTACATGTGCCTCAGTGAGTCTAATTGGTTCCAGGTCCCCTTTCTCACTAAATGCCCTCAATATTTTCTGTGGTATAATGGTGTTGTAGCAGGCCATAAGAACATGAAGCTCAAACAATCACTGCATAAAATTAAAAATGATGAAAGGTGAAAATTTAAAACTTAATTTACATAAAAATATTGCTCTAAAATAATTTTACCCTGCAAATCTGTTTTTTCAGGTATCAAATTTGCTTCATTAATGTACTTGTCTATCATTTGCCGAAAGCGTGTGTGACCACATGTAGTTTCATCCACTATAGGCAACAGAGATTTATGAAAGTCTGAAGAGTTCTGCTGCTGATAAATATCTTCTGTTGAAGGAACTATGGAACTTATAATATTTGTTTCCTCTTCTTTACCAGTGGTAGATTCTTGCTTGCCATCATCCATGTGCTCTGAAAACGACTCTGAAAATTGAGTTTAATGAAAATATGTAAATAGGCCGGGCGTGATGGCTCACTCCTGTAATACCAGCACTTTGGGAGGCTGAGGTGGGTGGATCACGAGGTCAAGAGATGGAGACCATCTCACCAACATGGTGAAACCCCGTCTCTACTAAAAATACAAAAATCAGCTGGGTGTGGTGGCACACACCTGTAGTCCCAGCTACTCGGGAGGCTGAGGTAGGAGAGCCGAGATCACACCATTGCACTCCAGCCTGGCGACAGAGCAAGAATCCGTCTCAAAAGAAAAAAAATGTAATGACAGTGACACTATATTCCTTTTAATGGAATATTCCTTACAGACATACTGTACTGGGTACTTCCTTACAGACATATTTTAGTGGAGAGGCATGGTAATACATATTGCTAAGAGATCAGTGCAACCATGAAATTTGCTTGGATAGGTTTCTACTGAATGGAAAAATGTATTAGCAACTGCTTCTCAAAAGTGTTGCTGGGGATCCACAGAGCATCCTTGTTACTTCCAGTAATGTTTAGAACACCACAGGCTCCAATGTTTTGCTGGGTGTGAATATTTTACTTTTTATTTTTGAGACGGTTTCACTATATTGCTCAGGCTGGAGTGCAGTGGCACGATTGTGGCTCATTGCAGCCTTGACCTCCCAGGCTCAAGCGATCCTCTCACCTCAGCCTCCTGAGTAGCTGGGACTTTAGGCACATACCACCACACCTGGCTAACTTTTGTATTTTTTGTAGCGATGGGGTTCTACCATGTTGCCCAGGATGGTCTCAAACTTCTGGGCTCAAGCGATCCTCCCACCTCAAGGTGCTGCTGGGATTACAGGAGTGAGGCACCACGCCAGGCCATACTTTACTTTTGAGATTTAGAGAAACAGTTCCCCATGGTGTATTATGAAAAACCAATGCTTCCTTCCATCACTGTATTGCAACTCAACCGGTGCTGGTCTTTCAACTTATTTATAAACATTTTGACCTTATTACCTGGATCTGTAAGGCTCAAATCTGTGTTTTCATAACTTAAAAGGCTCCCAGTGGAAACGGTTACTGAAGATAATGGCTCATGAGAAAGTGTGTTAGCCTAGAAATTAAGGGGAATATCAGACCACAATGTAGCAAGTAGTATGTAAGAAAACCCCAAATCACCAACCCCAGCAGTTGTCATTTCTGAGCTCAGGTCAAGTGTAGAAACCTTCATAGTTACAAAGATCAGTAGTAAAACCTTTTCATCATTGCCCAGAAATGATTAGGCTTTCATAGACATACATACGCACCCCCTGACCCTCAATCTCATTCATTCCTACAGCTGTTATCTTTATACACACACACACACACACACACACACACACATATACACACATACACACACACACACACACACACACACACACACACACACACACACACACACACACACACACACACACACACACACACACACACACACACACACACCCAGACACATGCCCTTATGGTTTTACATTGTTTTATAGTTTTGCTTCTCAGAACTATAGAGATCATGCATCAGGTAGACTGGAAAGCCTTCTGATGCTCAGATTTGGCCAGTTTCATCATTGATCCACTTCAGTAAAAGCAGATCTCAGAGACACTGACTTCAATGTTATAACACAGCTTCTGTAAACTAAACAAAAGAGAATATGAAGCCAAACAGCTCTAAAAATTGAGTGAACATTAAGACATTACTAACCTTATCATCTGGCTTCACAGCCAAATATGTATGTTCTTCCTCCACAGCATAACTTAACACTGCATGATTTTCAGCAACAGATTCCTTTACCTTAACTGAAAAATTGATTTTGAAACTCAAGATGGGAGAAAAATATAGTTGGGATAAGACAAATCAAATTCTTAGCACCACAGGACACCATTCCCTGCTTTCCTACAATCTACTTTCTCATTTTGCTTCTTAAAATTGTCTTGTCTTAGATCAAAGAAAAAATTCACCTTATTTGTTAAAAACATTCACTAGTCAGCACAATATACTTTTTCCTGGAAAACTGTAGCTATTGTTATTTTATGAATAAAATGCTTTAAGAAATTTGGATATTAGGTCTAAAAGCTAGAAAAGAACCAGTGTGATGAGAAATGCTTTTGTCACTATTTTAAGTGGAAAAGCAAGAATATTAAATCATAAACACAGTATGGTCCTAAAGATGGGAAAACATGCATATAAAAGAGACAATAAAGAAAACACCAGGGTCAGGTGTGGTGGCTTACACCTGTAATCCCAGCACTTTGGGAGGCTGAGGCTGGTGGATCGCTTGAGTGCAGGAGTTCGAGACCAGCCTAGGCAACAGTGAAACCGCGTCTCTACGAAAATTACAAAAGTCACAAAAGTTAGCCCGGCGTGGTGGCAGGCACCTGTAGTCCCAGCTACTCAGGAGACTGAGGTGGGAGGGTGGCTTGCTTGAGCCTGGGAGGTGGAGGTTGTAATGAACTGAGAATGTGCCGCTGCACTCCAGCCTCTGCAACAGAGCCAGACCCTGTCTCAAAAAACCACACCAAAATGTAGCCAGTGGTTGTTTATGAATGGTAGCACAAGGAGTAATTTTTACTTGTACTGTACCTTTTACTGCCTTCTATTATTTTATTTCATTTTTTTAGAGACAGTCTTTTTTTTTTTGAAAGCTGTAAAAAAAAAGGCTTTTTTTTTTCGGGGGGCAGACTCTCACTCTGTCACCCAGGCTGGAGTGCAGTGGCGCAATCTCGGCTCAGTGCAATCTCCACCTCCCAGGTTCAAGCAATTCTCCCTGCCTCAGCCTCCCGAGTAGCTGGGATTACAGGCACACACCACCATGCCTGGCTAATTTTTCTATTTTTAGTTGAGACGGAGTTTCACCATGTTGGCCACCATGCTGGTCTCGAACTCCTGACCTCAGGTGATCTGCCTGCCTCGGCCTCCCAAAGTGCTGGGATTACAGGTCTGAGCCACCATGCCTGGCGAGACAGAGTCTTGTTATGTTTCCCAGGCTGGTCTTGAACTGTTAGCCTGAAGTGATCCTCCTGCCTTAGCCTCCTGAGTAGCTGGGATTATAGGCATGAGCCACTATGCCCAGCCTTTTTTTTTTACAGCTTTCTAAATTCACAATGAGCATATATTACTTTTATGATGAATTATCATTCCTAATTATATTTGATATATTAAAACATTAAAATTATACTTTGTCTCATATTTACAACTCATGTATTCTGAGCTTATTTTCCTTCTTATTCCAAGTGACCAACCGACACTTGTGAGAAAGCTCACCAAGACATATTGTAGTCTATGGCTCTGAAAAATACAATTAGAACTGCTTTACTGGCCGGGCGCGGTGGCTCACGCTTGTAATCCCAGCACTTTGGGAGGCCGAGGCGGGCGGATCACGAGGTCAGGTGATCGAGACCACGGTGAAACCCCGTCTCTACTAAAAATACAAAAAATTAGCCGGGCGTGGTGGCGGGCGCCTGTAGTCCCAGCTACTCGGGAGGCTGAGGCAGGAGAATGGCGTGAGCCCGGGAGGCGGAGCTTGCAGTGAGCCGAGATCGCGCCACTGCACTCCAGCCTGGGCGACAGAGCGAGACTCCGTCTCAAAAAAAAAAAAAAAAAAAAAAAGAACTGCTTTACTGAATATAAACAAAATTCTGCTTCATAATCTCAATGATATTAGAAGGTATGCACATTAAAGGTATATTTCTTAAATGTTTATGTAAGAATTATTAATTATTAATTTTATTATTTTTTTTAAGACTAGTCAAGTGTAGTAGTGAGAAAAGGGAAAAGAACAGAACAAAGAGGTCGATCTGTAACTGTCTGTAAATAATCAATTGAGATAACTCATTATATTCGGACCAGGAGAATTATTTTTCAAATGTAGACCTAGTAAACAAACAGGCAGGCATGGTGGCTCACCCCTCTAGTCTCAGCAACTCAGGAGGTTGAGGTGGGAGGATTGCTTAAGGCCGGTAGTTTCAGACCAGTCTGTGCAACCTAGCGAGACCTCATCTCTACAAAAAAATAAAAAATTAGCTGGGCATGGTGGCATGCTCCTGTAGTCCTACCTACCTCGGAGGCTGAGGCAGGTGGATGGTTTGAGCCCAGGATTTTGGATTTTGAATGAGCTATAATAGCACCACCACACTCCAGCCTGGGCAACAGTGTGAACAACCGTGCCTTGAAACAAAACAAAACAAAACAAAAAAAAACAGGAAAAAATAAAAATAACTGCCCCCCCCGCCCCACACACACGTATCCATCTATCTATATGTAAGTACAGATATTTATTCATAAAATAATATATATTATGGTTAATGAAGTAGAAACAAAGCTAATAGCAAATCTTTGTCTTTTTTTTTTTTGAGACAGAGTCTCATTCTGTCACCCAGGCTGGAATGCAGAGGCACGATCTTGGCTCACTGCAACCTCCGCCTCCCGGGTTCAAGAGATTCTTCTGCCTCAGCCTCCCGAGTAGCTGGGACTACAGGTGCGCACCACCAAGCCTGGCTAATTTTTGTATTTTTAGTAGAGACGGGGTTTCACCATATTGGCCAGGCTGGTCTCGAACTCCTGACCTTGTGATCCACCCACCTCGGCCTCCCTAAGTGCTGGGATTACAGGCGTGAACCACCGCGCCTGGCTGACATTTGTCTTTAAATACAATAATTTTTTGGATGACAGGGTCTTGCTCTGTCGGCCAGTTGGCTAGTGAAATTTTATAGTGAGTTTTTATTTTTTCTTCTATTCTTAAGCAGCTCATTTTAAAAGCTAATTGGGAAATGAGAAGTTAATCTGGGTTGTTCAATTCAATAATAATAATTACAATTATTTACTGTTATCTGTAATATACCTAGAAGACTCCCTCAGTGGAGGTATGAATAAATAAGGCAGCATTTGCGTAGCAGTAAGAAGTGAAAAATCAAAGTGAGAGAAAGGAGCAAGATCAGAGCCAATGAAGATGTTCAAAGATTCAGTGGATAGGTCCCTGAAAGCTGGAAGAGAAATAACTGTCATCATTTGGGATGTGGTTCACTGATAACAGTTCCTAAAAAGGGGAAGTGACATAATGAAAGGAACACCTTACTGCTACCTTTTTATGCCATGCAGGAAGGCACCATTTCCTGTTTTCCTACAAAGGCAGACAGTACAAAGCTTGCAGTTAGTGGCTCTATCTTAAAAATCTATTAAATCAAGGTGTGGGGCGGAAACAATGGAATAGTAGTAACAAGACAGACCTTTCTAAAATAGAAACAATCTGGGCCAGGAGTGATGGCTCACGCCTATAATCCCAACACTTTGGGAGGCCAAGGTGAGAGGACTGATCAAGCCTAGGAGTTCAAGACCAGTCTGGACAACACAGTGAGACCCTGTCTCTACAAAAAATTACAAAATTAGCCAGGTGGGGTGGTGCATGCCTGTAGTCCTAGCTACTTGGGAGGTTGAGGTGGGAGGATCAATTGAGCCTAGGAGGTCAAGGCAGCAATGAGCTGTGGTTGCGCCACTGCACTCTAGCCTAGGTGACAGAGCAAGACCCCGTCTCAAAATAGAATAAAATAAAATTGAAACAATCTGAATCTGGGAATGATTCTGAGAAAGAGAAAAGCCGTCTCTGGTATCCAGGAGCTGACCTGGCACTATCAGGTAGGCCCTGGTGTTCTGTTATACATCAACAATTCCATGGAATGCCAAGCTCAGAAATGGCCACTCTGTGACCATGATAAAGAAAAAAAAAAAATGAGACCCCTTGTAACCACATCTCAACACAGACAAAACCATGAATATGATCTAAACCACAAGAATGACCAAGCATTCCCTCATCCTGGCTAATAGGAGTAACTGCTGCTGTTTTACCAGTTACAACTTTAGCTTCACTTCCATTCATACCACCTCCTAGATAAAAACTTTTCAGGTACTGAAACAGAATTACTCCTGCTTCCTGACAACATCCAATACTAATAACCAAAAAGCCCTGTTTCCTTGAACCCTTCTCCTAATCCCCTAAAACAAGCCCAAATCCTGTAAGTCCTTTCTAAGTAGCCATTTACTGAGATGCCTCGTGGTTGCCTGTGGTACGCATTCCCCCTCATTGCAACAGGTCAGACACTCAGCTTTGTTCAACTATAGGTGTGTTCCTCGTAGTCTTTAGCTAGAGGATATCAACAAATAGAATAAAAAGAAAATGCAAATATCCACTGTGTAAATAAAAAAGAGTGATGCAGCGGGGAGGGGTGAAGCAAGAGAGATGAATAGAAACTTCCACCAACTGTCCTCACCACAGGAACTTCAAAGTTGGCAACTGAGGCGGGAGATTAAAGAAAAATAAAATTAAAAAGAAAGAGAAATAAGCTTTCCTGTAGTAGGCTGACTTGTCCCAGAGGCAGCAACAGGCACAGCCCAGACCCAGGAAAAGTCTTCATAATACTATCTAATGTGCTCTGTAGACACTCCCAGCACTCCCTCAACATAGGGAGAAACTAGTAACTTCAAGTATTCTGTTTTATCTAAGAAGTACAACGAAGGTCATGAGAAGCCTAAGCAGGCCTGAACTACAGCTGTCTAGGCACCACAGCGAAGGTTATGAGATAAACCAGTGCAAGGCTCTTTAGAGCAAAATCTAGATAATGGACATCTGGGTTGCATAGCGATGGTCTTGTGCAATCCTGAGTTATGAACTTGTTACAATTTGATTAACTGTCTTTGTCCTGCCTCTGTATCCCTGCTTTCACACCACTGTAAGCTTGCTTCAAGCTAGCCCACCCCCTTTTGTGAAGTGTGTATAAAAGCCAAGTACTGTCTTTGTTCTGCGCCCAGTCTTTGAATGTTGAGTCTGCTGGGTCTCAGTGCACTCAATAATAAAGATATCCTCCTGTATACACCCCAAGGTCTCTCTCTGGTCCTCCTGATTCCACAACAGCAACTATATAAAAAAGTACCTTCACACGAACCAAAAATCAGGTGAGCAATCACAGTACCTGGTTTTAACTTCATATCACTGACAGAGGCACTGAAGAGGATAGCAAAGACAGTCTTGAAATGCCAACACCACCCTTCCCTCATCTCCAGGCAGTGGCCACATGGTGCGGAGAGAGAATCTGTATACTTGGGGGAAGGAGAGCTCAGCCATTCTGGGACTTTGCATTGGAACTCAGTGCGGCCAGTACCAGGTAGAACTCACCCAATGCCCATGATGGGAGCATTGAGACCAGCCCTAGCCAGAGGGGAAGTACCCACTCTAGCAGTTGGAAGTTGAGTTTTGGCAAGTCTTGTCACTGCAGGCTAAATTTAGTGCTCTGGAGTCCTAAATAAACTTGAAAGGCTGTTTAGGCCACAAAGACTGCAACTTCTAGGCAAGTCCTAGTGCTGTGCTGGGCTCAGAGCCTGTAGACTTGGAGGGGTCACACGACCTAGTGAAAACCAGACAGGGTGGTGAAGGGAGTGCTTGTGCCATCCCTCCCCTAATCCCAGGCAGCACAGCTCACAGCTCCAAAAGAGACCCCTTCCTTCTGCTTGAGGAGAGAAGGGGAAGAATAAAGAGGACTTTGTTTTGCAAACTGAATAGCCACTCAGTCACAGAAGAATAAGGCACTGGGTGGATTTATGAGGTCCCCATACTAGGACCTAGCTGTTGGATGACTTTATGGACACATCCTGGGCTAGAAGATAACCTGCTGCCTTGAAGGGAAGGACCCAGTCCTGGCAGGATTTGTCACCTGCTGACTAAAGAGCCCTTGGGTCCTAGCAGTGGTAGCCAGGTAGTATACGCCATGAGCCTTAGGTGAGACTCTGAGACATGATGGCTTCATGTGTGACCCAGCATATTCATAGCTGTGATGGCTATGAGAAGAGAACCCTTCTGCTTGAGAAAAGCAGAGGAAGAATAAAGGGGACTTTGCCTTGCAGCTTAGGTACCAGCTTGGCCACAGTGGGAAATAGCACCAAGTGGGATCTTGGGGATTCCAGGCCTTGGCTCTTGGATGGCATCTCTGAACCTACCCTGGGTCAGAAAGGAGGAAGCCCACTGCCCTGAAGGAAGTCCCATGCCTGGCAGCATTCACAACAAGCTAACTGAAGAGCCACTGGGCCTTAAGTGATTATCAGTGGTACCATGACAGTACTCTCCATAGGCCTGTGGTGGTGGTGGACAAGAGGAGAGACTTCTTTGCCTAGGGAAGGGGAGGGAAGAGTGGAAAGGACTGTTTGTAATTTTGGTGCCTGCTTAGCCACAGTAGAGTACCCGGTAGAGTTCTAAAGATTCCGATTCCAGGCACTGGCTCCCGGACAACATCTCTGGATTTGCCCAGGGCCACTTGCCGCCCTGAAGGGAAGGACATAAGACTAGCTGGCTTAACCACCTGCTGACTGTAGAGCCCTAGGGCCTTGAATGAACAAAGATGGTAGGCAGGTAGTGGTTACAGTGGGCCTGGGGCAAGACCCAGTACTGTGCTGGCTCAGGTCTGACACAGCACAGTCCCAGAGGTGATGGCCACAGGGGTGCTTGTGTCATCCCTTCCCCCAGCTCCAGGCAGCTCAGCACAGAGAGAGGGAGAGAGGGAGAGAGAGAGAGAGAGAGAGAGAGAGAGAGAGAGAGACACACTCTATTTGTTTGGGAGACAGGAAGGTAAAGAATAAGAGTCTCTGCTGGGTAGTCCAGAGAATTCTTTTGGATCTTATCCAAGACCACCAAGTCAGTACCTCTATGAGTCTGCAAGAACTACAGTGTTACTGAGCTTGAGGTATCCCCTAATGAAGACATGGCTGCAGTGACCAAAAACTTAGATCGCAACACTGAAGTCCCTCGGAATACTCAGAAAGCTGTCCCAAAAAGGATGGGTACAAGCAAACCCAGACTGCAAAGACTGTAAGAAATACCTTACTCTTGGCAGGGCATGGTGGATCATGCCTGCAATCCCAGCACTTTGGGAGGCCGAGGTGGGGGGAACATGAGGTCAAGAGATCGAAACCATCCTGGCCAACATGG
Source organism: Hylobates moloch (assembly GCF_009828535.3). NCBI lineage: Eukaryota > Metazoa > Chordata > Mammalia > Primates > Hylobatidae > Hylobates > Hylobates moloch. Next base: position 66,294,317 of record NW_026652286.1, on the reverse strand, counting down.
TGAAACCCCGTCTCTACCAAAAATACAAAAATTATCTGGGAGAGGTGGCACGCGCCCGTAGTCCCAGCTATTTGGGTGGCTGAGGCAGGAGAATCACCTGAACCTAGGAGGCAGAAGTTGCAGTGAGCTAAGATCATGCCACTGCACTCCAGCCTGGCAACAGAACAAGACTCCGTCTCAAAAAAAGAAAAGAAATACCTAACTCTTTAATGCCCTGGTACCAATGAACATCCACAAGCATCAAGACCATACAGGAAAACATGACTTCATCAAACTAAGTAAGGGAGCAGGGGCCAATCCCTGAGACATAGATATGTGACATTTCAGACAGAGAATTCAAAGGTAGCTGTTTTGAGGAAACAAAGAAACTCAAGATAACACAGAGAAGGAATTCAGAATCCTATCAGATAAATAAAATGAAGACAGTGAAATAGTTACAAAGAATCAAGCAGAAATTCTGAAGCTGAAAAATGCAATCGACATACTGAAGAATGGATCACTCTCTTAATAGCAGAACTGATCAAGCACAAGAATGAATTAGTGAACTCGAAGACAGGTTATTTGAAAATGCAGAGGAGACAAAAAACAAGATAATTATAAAGAATGAAGCACGCCTACAAGATCTAGAAAATAGCTTTAAAAGGGTAAATCTACGAGTTATTGGCCTTAAAGAGAAAGCACAGAGACAGGGATAGAGTTTGTTCAAAGGGATAATAACAGAGAACTTCCCAAACCTAGCGAAAAATATCAATATTCAAGTACAAGAGGAATAGAGAACACCAAGCAGATTTAACCCAAAGAAGACTACCTCAAGGCATTTAATAATCAAATTCCAAAAGGTGAAGGATAAAGAAAGACTCCTAAAAGCAGCAAGAAAAAAATAAACAAATAATATACAATGGAGCTCCAATACATCCGGCAGCAGACTTTTCAGTGGAAATCTTACAGGCCAGGAGAGTGGCATGACACATTACAAGTGTGGAAGGAAAAAAACTTTTACCCTAGAATAGTTTATCTGGCAAAAATATCCTTCAAAAGTAAAGGAGAAACAAAGACTTTCCTAGACAAAAGCTGAGGGATTTAATCAAAACCAGACCTGTCCTACAAGGGATAATCAAGGGAGTTCTTCAACTGGAAAGAAAACAACATTAGTAAGCAATAAAAAATGATCTGAAGGTACAAAAATCACTGGTAATAGTAAGTACACAGAAATACACAGAATATTATAAAACTTTCTTTTGTGTAAACTACTCATACTTAGAACAGAAAGACAAAAAGATGAACAGATCAAAAATAATAGTACAACTTTTCAAAACATAGACAGTACAATAAGACATAAATAGAAACAACAAAAAGTTGAACAGCAGGGACACAAAGTTGAAGTACAGGGCTTTTATTAGTTTTCTCTTTGCTTGTTTATGCAATCATTGTTAAGTTGTCATCAGTTTTAAATAATGGGTTATAAGATATCTGCAAGCTTCAGGGTAACCTCAAATTTAAAAACATACAACAGATACACAAAAAATAAAAAGCAAGAAATCAAAACATACCACCAGAGAAAATCATCTTCATTAAAATAACAACAACAACAACAACAAAAAAAATAAGAAAGAAAAGTAGGAAGAGAAGACCACAAAATAACCAGAAAACAAATAACAAAATGACAAGAGTAAATCATTACTTATCAATAATAACATTCAATGTAAATGGACTAAACTCTCCAAGCAAAAGACATAGTGTGGCTGAATGGATAAAAAAACAAGATCCAATGATCTGTTACCTACAAGAAATACACTTCACCTATAAAGAAACACAGACTGAAAACAAAAACATGGAAAAAGATGCAAATGGAAACCAAAAAACAGCAAGAGTAGCTATACTTATATCAGAAAAAATAGACTTTGGCCAGGTGTGGTGGCTTACGCCTGTAATCCTAGCATTTTGAGAGGTCTAGGTAGGTGGATCACCTGAGGTCAGGCGTTCGAGACCAGCCTGGCCAACATGGTGAAACCCCGTCTCTACTAAAAATACAAAAATTAGCCAGGTATGGTGGCGCATGCCTGTAATCCAAGCTACTTGGGAGGCTGAAGCAGGAGAATCGCTTGAACCCAGGAGGCGGAGGCTGCAGTGAGCCAAGATCCTACCACCGTACTCTAAACTCCAGCCTAGGCGACAGAGTGACACTGTCTTAAAACAAAACAAAAAAAAACAGATTTCAAGACAAAAACTATAGAAAGAGAAAAAGCAGGTCATTATATAATGATAAGGGGTTAATTCAGCAAGAGGATATAACAATTATAGGCCGGGCGCGGTGGCTCACGCTTGTAATCCCAACACTTTGGGAGGCCGAGGCGGGTGGATCACGAGGTCAGGAGATCGAGACCACAGTGAAACTCCGTCTCTACTAAAAATACAAAAAAAAAAAAAAAAATTAGCTGGGCGTGGTGGCGGGTGCCTGTAGTCCCAGCTACTCAGAGAGGCTGAGGCAGGAGAATGGCGTGAACCTGGGAGGCGGAGCTTGCAGTGAGCCGAGACTGCGCCACTGCACTCCAGCCTGGGCAACAGAGCAAGACTCCGTCTCAAAAAAAAAAAAATTATAAACATATATGCACCCAACACTGGAGCATCCAGCTATATAAGGCAAATATTATTACAGCAAAAGAGATAGCTAGACCCCAATAAAATAATAGCTGGAGACCTCAACATCCCACTTTCAGCATTGGACAGATCTTCCAGACAGAAAATCAACAAAGAAACATTGGACTTAATCTTCACCATAGACCAAATGGACCTAATAGATACTTACAGAACATTTCATCCAATGGCTACAGAATACATATTCTTCTCCTCAGCACATGGATCATTGTCAGAGACAGACCACATGTTAGGTCACAAAACAAGGCTTAAAACATTAAAAAAAAGACTCAAATAGCCCAGGGGTGGTGGCTCACACCTGTAATCCCAGCACTTTGGGAGGCTGAGGTAGGTGGATCACTTGTTCCTGGGCAGTCAGGAGTTTGAGACCAGCCTGGCCAATATGGTGAAATTCCATCTATACTAAAAATACAAAAATTAGCTAAGCATGGTGGCACATGCCTGCAGTCCAGCTATTCGGGAGGCTGAGGCAGAAGAATTGCTTGAGCCCAGGAGGTGGAGGCTGCAGTGGGCCAAGATCGTGCCACTGCACTCCAGCGTGGATGACAGAGCTAGACTCTGTCTCAAAACAAAAACAAAACTGAAATAATAACACTTATCTTCTCTGACCACAGTGGAATAAAACTAGAAATCAGTAACAAGATAAATTTTGGAAACTATACAAACACATGGAAGTGAAACAGTATGCTTCTGAATGACCAGTGGGTCAGTGAAGAGACTAATAAAGAAACTGAAAATTTCTTGAAACAAATAATGGAGACACAACATACCTAAACTTATGAAATACAGCAAAAGCAGTACTAAGAGGGAAGTTTATAGCTATTTAAGTATCTACATAAAAAAAGAAGAAAAACTTCAAATGAACAACCTAAAAATGCATCTTAAAAAACTAAGAAAGCAAGAGCAAATCAAACCTATGGTTGGTGGAAGAAAAGAAATAATAAAGATCAGGGGAGAAATAAATGAAAGGGAAATGAATAAAATAATGCAAAAGATCAAGAAACCAAAAATTGGTTTTATGAAAAAGATTTTAAAAATTGACAAATCTTTAGCCAGACTAATTACAAAAAAAAGATCCAAACAAATAAAATCAGAAATGAAAAAGGAGACATTACAACAGATACTGCAGAAATTTAAAGGCTCATTAGAGACTACTATTAGCAACTACAGGCCAAAATTGGAAAACCAGAAGAAATGAATAAATTCCTAGACACATACAATCTATTAAGGTTGAACCATGAAGAAATCCAAAACTTAAGTAGACCAATAACAAGTAATGAGATCAAAGCTGAAATAAAGTCTCCCAGCAAACAAAAGCTCAGGACACTATCGCTTCACTGCTGAATTTTACCGAACACTTAAAGGCAAACTAATACCAATCCCACTCAAACTATTCTGAAAAACAGAAGAGGAAGAAATACTTCCAAACTCATTCCACAAGGCCAGTATTGCCCTAATCCCAAAACCAAAGACGCAATAAAATAAAATTTACAAGTCAGTATCTCTGATGAATACCGATGCAAAAATCCTCAATAAAATACTAGCAAATCGAATTCAACAACACATTAAAAAGATCATTCATTATGACCAAGTAGAATTTATCCCAGGGATGCAAGGATGGTTCAATGTATGCAAAACAAACAATGTGATACATCCCATCAACAGAATGAAGGACAAAAACGACATGATCATTTCAACTGATGCTGGAAAAGCATTTGATAAAATTCAACATTCCTTCATGATAAAAACCTTAAAAAACTGGGTACAGAAGGAACATAACACAATAAAAGCCATATATGACAGACCCACAGCTAGCATTATACCAAATGGGGAAAAACCTGAAAGCCTTTCCTCTAAGATCTGAAACACAAGGATGCCCACTTTCACCACTGTTACTCAAAATATTAATGGTACTGGAAGTCCTAGCTAGAGCAATCACATAAGACAAGGAAATAAAGAGCATCCAAGTTGGAAAGGAAGAAGTCAAATTATTCTTGTTTGCAGATGATACGAGCTTATATCTGGAAAAAACCTAAAGACTCCACAAGAAAACTACTATACATGATAAATTCAGTACAGTTTCAGGATACAAAATCAACATACAAAAACCACTAGCATTTCTATATGCCAAAAGCAAATCACCTGAAAAAGAAATCAAGAAAGTAATCCCATTTACAACAGCTACAAAGAAAATTAAATACCTAGGAATTAAGCAAAGAAGTGAAAGATTTCTACAATGAAAACTGTAAAAGATTGATGGAAGAAATTAAAGAGGACACACAAAAAATGGAAAGATATTCCATGTTCCTAGATTGGAAGAATCTCAATATTATTAAAATGTCCATACTACCCAAAGCAATCTGCAGATTCAATGCAATCCCTATCAAAATACCAATGACATTCTTCATAGAAATAGAAAAAAAATCTTAAAAATTTATATGGAACCACAAAAGACCCAGAATAGCCAAAGCTATCCTGCGCAAAAAAGAACAAAACTGGAGGAATATACCTAACTTCAAATTATACTACAGAGCAACAGTAATCAAAACAGCATGGTACTAGCCTAAAAATAGACACACACAGATCAATGGGACAGAATAGACAACCCAGGAACAATTTCATACATTTACTGTGTACTCAGTTTTGAGAAAGGTGCCAAGAACATACATGGGGGAATGAGAGTCTCTTCAGTAAATGGTGCGGGGAAAACTGGATATCCACATATGGAAGAATAAAACTAGACCCCTATCCCTCACCATATAAAAAATCAAACCAAAATGGATTAAAGATTTAAATCTAAGACCTCAAATTTGAAACTACTAAAAGAAAACATTGGGGAAACCCTCCAGGTCACTGGTCTGGGCAAAGGATTTCTTGAGCAATACCCCACAAGCACAGGAAACCAAAGCAAAAATGGACAAATGGAATCACATCAAATTAAAAAGCTTTTGCACAGCAAATGAAGCAATCAATAAAGTGAAGAGACGACCAATAGGATGGGAGAAAATGTTTGTAACTACCCATCTGACAAGGGATTCATAACCAGAATATATAAGGAGCTCAAACAACTCTGTAGGAAAAAATCTAATTACCTGATTAAAAAATGGGCAAAAAATCCGAACAGACATTTCTCAGAAGAAATACAAACGGCAAATGGGCATATGAAAAGGTGCTCAATCAACACCAATGATCACTAGAGAAATGCTAATCAAAACTACTTTGACACATCCTCCCAGTCCAGTTAAAATGGCTTTTATCTAAGACAGGTAATAATGAATGTTTTGCAAAGATGTGGTGAGAAGGGAACACCATTGGTGGGAATGTAAATCAGTACAACCACTATGAAGAGCAGTTTGGAGGTTCCTCAAAAAACTAAAAATATTGCTACCATATGATTTGGCAATCCTGCTGCTAGGTATATACCCAAAAGAAAGGAAATCAGTATTGACTGCAGCACTGTTCACAACAGCCAAGATTTGGAAGCAACCTAAGTGTCCATCAACAAACAAATGGATAAAAAAAATGTGGCACATTATCACAATGGAGTACAATTCAGCCATAAAAAAGGAACAAGATCATGTCATTTGCAATAACATGGATGGAACTGGAGGTTATTATGTTAAGTGAAATAAGCCAGGCACAGAAAGACAAACTTCACATGTTCTCACTTATTTGTGGGAACTCAAAATTAAGACAACTGAGCTCACGGAGACAGAGAGTAGAACAATGGTTATTGGAGGCTGGGAAGCGTAGTTGGGGGTCGTTGGGGGAGTGGGGATGGTTAATGGGCACAAATAAGCAGTTAGATAGAATAAAATCTAGTATTTGATAGCAAAACAGGGTGACTATAGTGAATAATTTCATTGTACATTTTGCAATAACTAAAACTATAATTGAATTGTTTGTAATAAAGTATAAATGCTTGAAGTAATGGATACCCCATTTACCATGATGTGAATATTACACGTTGTATACCAGTATCAAACTATCCCATATACCCCACAGATACACCTACTATGTAGCCATAAAAATTAAAAAAATAATTTTTTAAAATGTCAAAAATTATAGTTCACTGAAAATTATATCCTTTATAGTTATTTTAATCCACAACTTAAAGAGGAGATGTTAAAGTCAAATTTTTTATAAACCCTCAAAAGAATATCCCTTTCCTTCATCTCTCATTCTACTCAACTAAAATCAATTATCTTAGTAGATGTACAGCTAAAATAAAAATAAATCTGGCTAAAAACTGTAACTTTTTTTTTTTTTTTTTTTGAGACGGAGTCTTGCTCTGTCGCCCAGGCTGGAGTGCAGTGGCTCGATCTCGGCTCACTGCAAGCTCTACCTCCCGGGTTCATGCCATTCTCCTGCCTTGCTGGGACTACACGCGCCCACCACTACACCCGGCCAATTTTTTGTATTTTTAGTAGAGACAGGGTTTCATGGTGTTAGCCAGGATGGTCTCAATCTCCTGACCTCATGATCCACCGGCCTTGGCCTCCCAAAGTGCTGGGATTACAGGTGTGAGCCACCACACCCAGCCAAAATGTAACTTCTTAAAAGATGCCTTACAACTAATAAAATAGTACTACAACTATGCTTTGTAGGATCAGTACACAAATTATATATAAAATATCCTGTGCTATATATACATATATAAATTCAGAAGTGAGAAGATTAACATTGGCTGTCTTTGGGTGTTAGGATTAAGTGATTTAAATATTTTTCCTTGTAATTATCTTTATTTTCCAAATATTTAAAAATAAACATAAAACGGCTTATTTAGAATGCCCACAGATAGAATTTTTAAAATAATTAATAGTATTCAATTAGATATGGATTGTTACAAATAGGCTTAAACATAAAATTTATGGATGCTGCCAACTGTATAAAACTCATACCTTGATAAACTTCTTACTGGTATTTAATAAAACAATTTAAAAGCAAAATTACTCATTTAACAACTGCATAGAACAATATAGTAAGAGTGCATCATAACGATTCCATTAACAGCAGTAACTAACGTTATTTACCATTTTTCACCATTACAAATAACAAAATAATAAATATCTTTTGTCCACATATCCTTGTGCATACAATTCCATTTTCCATTTATTTCTCACCTGCTTCATCAGAGTTATCACCACAGACATTCTCTTGGCCAACTGGCTGAAGACAACTAAACGGATCATGGGCCAGTGGGCTCCCAAAGAAACTTTGTTCTCGGCTTACTGAGACTCTCAGGGGGTCTCTGTCTTGATAAATACCTGGTTTACCTGGGGGAAAAAAAATATTTCCACTTCAGTTTCTGGAACTATTAATAGCTAGAACTAAAGTGCCAATTTAGATTATGGGTAGAAATCTAAACTCTTAAAGACTTACTGTATATAGCAAGAAAATAATTCCTTATCTTTCACAGTCAAGCTTTTCTGTTATTTGTATTTAATTTTACTAAGCTTTTAATGATGCTGCTACCTCACCACATCAGATTATGTCTCAGTATTGACTAATCACAAAGAAAATTCATGGAGAATTTACCAGCCATTATAACATGCATTCATAATTTATATATAAAGTTCAAAAATAACCACAACTAATTTGTGGTATAAGAATCAATATATGGTTTAGAAGAGAGGGGATGATAATTGGGAAGGTAAAAGAGAAGTGTTTACTGGGTTCTCTAATGTTCCACTTCTTGACCTGGTGGTGTTTACATGGGTGTGATTATTACAGTGATAAACCACTGAAACAAACATGATTTGTGCACCTCTTTGAAGGTTATATTTTGATAAAGCATCCCCCCAAAAATTGGGAATTAAGGGCGCTAGGCACCACTACAAAAGGAATACATGCAGCAGGAAACTAAAAACAGAACGTTTAAGACTGTGTACTTGGAAGAGTTATATCCCTCCCCTGAGATCCCTGTCCATCAACATCATCCCCAGAGGAAACTAAAGGTTTATTCTCTGGAGAAACCGAATCTGATACACTCTGGAGTCCTGGGGATCAGGCACAGAAAGGAGGCAAGAGTGGAAGGGGGTGACAGAATGCCATAAGGAAATCAGAGGGTGTTAAAATAAAGTCTGCATCCTCAATCCAGATCTCCTAGGTCTGGCTCAATAATATCAACAGCCAGGCTTGTATCAAGCTTAGAAGGTATTTCTTTGAAGAAACTAAACTTCTCTCAAGGAATGGAACTACAGATACTACAGTGAACGTCCTCACTACAAAGCCATACTTTTTCCAATAAAGTCCAACAGCACATATGGCCCCTCACCTCGAGAGAAGCTCCAACTGGCCTTTTAGCATCCCGTTCAAATATGAAGATATTAGAGGAAAGGTTCTAAAGTATAAGACAGAGACAATGAAAAAATGAAAGAACTCAAAAATATAAAAACCCAAACCAGAAAATCCACTATAAATATTTAAAGTAGACAATATTCTGCATCCATGAAACAAAGCAGGATGCTATAAAAAAGGAAAATAATCAGAGAAAAAGAGTAACCTTTTAGAAACTACAATTTGATCATCAAAAGTTCAAAAGAAAAGTCAGAACACAAAATTAAGAAAATTAGCCCAGAAAACAAAACCCAAAGAAAAAGAAAGAGAAGAAAAAATGGAAAGATCAATATAGATCAGTATTTCTCAACCTTATTTTTATCATCCCTTAAGGAGTCTTTTTAGACTTTTCCTTTTCAAATTGCCTCTACCCCCATTCAGTTTTAATAACCACAAATATACTGTATATCTGTTTATGCATATTTGTGCTTTGTACATATAAATAGTAAAAGTTTTTTTTCACCTCCCCAAGAACCAATTTTTATCCCTTTGGGGGAAAAAACACCCTTGTTAAGAACGCATAGCATGGCCCATACAACTTCCAACTAAAAGGTATTTCACAAAAAGAGAAAATAGTGCAAACTACATTATATTGAGAGGTATTTAACTGAAGTAGTAGAGTCGAAAGACAGACACTCTAAAAACTTTAAGCAAATTAAATAAGAATTTACCACACGAAAAAAAGTTTAGAAAAATAAAATATAATAACATACTAATGGACTTAGCAGCGAAAAAGGTCTATGTATCACCATAATGATAATTTAGCTTAATTTTTGCTTAAACCCACTGCAACTATGGAAGTAAATACAAGAAGAAATACTTAAAATACTTGAAAAGTAACTGCCTCTGGTAAGTGGTATTAAAGGGTGTGTAGGGGGCAGGAAGAACTGCTGTTTTGTGTTATACCTTTGAGCACTATTTCCCTTTTTAAATTACTTGCATGTAATATGATGATAGAAGTATTACACTAAGAAGTATGGTAAAGGCTATGATAAGACCAAGACTTCATGTGAAGGAAATCTGAATAAGTTTACCAAACAAATGACACTTACTAAGTCTTGAAGGGAGGAAGAGAAAGATCATGAGGGCCTGGTAGTTCACCTACCAGGGGTTTTGGTAGGGATTTTAGTTCACCTACCTAGGGCTCCTGACTTATTTAGAGTTACTCCTAGACTTAAAAGAAACCACTGCAGTCTCAACCCCCTGGGCTCAAGTGAGCCTCCCACCTCAGCCTCCCAAGTAGCTGAACACTACAGGCAAGCGCCACCAGATGGGGTTTCCCTGTGTCACACCAGGCTGGTCTCCATCCTCCCATCTCAGCCTCCCAAAGTGCTGGGATTACAGGTGAGTCACTGCAACTGGCATACCTCCCTTAATTCTTTCAAATGCTCAGAAACACAGGTACATTATTTTATAGCTGAAGATCAAAACAGTTAATATTAACATTACAGCTTTTTTTTTCAACTACTATACTAAGAAGGATACAACTTCTAAGCACCTATTGACAAAGCCAATTTTCCCCTTTAAAAATAATTTATTTTGATAAATTTGAGAAAATAATTTAGTGAATCTGAATTCTAAAAACAATTATGAAATTCACATAAGACTATTTATTAAGAATTACAGAGATGGAGCCGGGAGCAGTGGCTCATGACTATAATCCCAGCACTTTGGGAGGCTGAGGCAGCGGATCACAAGGTCAGGAGATCAAGACCATCCTGGCGAACATGGTGAAACCCCGTCTCTACTAAAAATACAAAAAAATTAGCCAGGCATGGAGGCGGGTACCTCTAGTCCCAGCTACTGGGGAGGCTGAGGCAGGAGAATGGCGTGAACCTGGGAGGCGGAGCTAGCAGTGAGCTGAGATTGCGCCACTGCACTCCAGCCTGTGCAACAGAGCAAGACTCCGTCTCAAAACAAAACAAAACCAAACACCGCATGTTCTCATTCATAGGTGGGAATTGAACAATGAGAACTCATGGACACATAATGGGTGCAGGAAATCAACATGGCACATGGATACATATGTAAGAAACCTGCACATTGTGCACATGTACCCTAAAACCTAAAGTATAATAAAAAAAAAGAAAAAGAAAAAGAAAACTGGCAAATTATTTAAAAATCTTGTTTTATCAAAGCATCTATTTACCTGGGATAGAAGTTCTGCCACTTGCTGGTGACTCTACTTCTTGTATAGCACTAAGTTCATGCTGGTTTAAGTCCAAACCACATCTGGCTTTTGCTACAGGTGGCTTTGAGGATCTTCTCCCCAGATCTTTTTCCAGATGCTCACCTATTAAGTCAATGACAAAGTTGGATACAATACAAAATCTATTAACATACTTCTAACTTTTCTTCAACTAGCAAGCTACAGGGGAGGAAAACAAGGAATAATCAGTGAAATAATTACAATCAAACACAATTATCTTACCACTTTGCTTGGCACTAGTATCTTCTGAAGCCAAATGATTATCATCAGAGTTGTTCCTATCTGCATGCCTAATATTTTCTTGATCATTTCCTGCTAGGTCTTGTGTATTAGGAAACCACTCTCTGAGCTGCCCCATCTTCTGGGTTTCTAAATCATTTTCAACTGTGGGCTTACTTATCTGAAAAAGTCGAGATGAGGGTGGGGAAACACAAGTTGGGGGATCGTGTGAAGAATTATTCATTAGACTTATATCTCCCTTCTTAAATTAGAACGTCAACCAAATAAATAGTTCCATCAATTACACAGTTTTATCTATATATAAAAAATAAGATATGCTTCTAATGCCAAAAGGATAATGTTTCCATTGAAAATACAACCATTCGGTCGGGCACGGTGGCTCACGCCTGTAATCCCAGCACTTTGGGAAGCCAAGGTGGGCAGGACACCTGAAGTCAGGAGTTCAAGACCAGCCTGGCCAACATGGTGAAACCCCGTCTCTACTAAAAATAGAAAAATTGGCTGGGCGTGGTAGAGCATGCCTGTAATCCCGGCCACTTAGGAGGCTGAGGCAGGAGAATCACTTGAACCTGGGAGGCAGAGGTTGCAGTGAGCCAAGATTGTGCCATTGCACTCCAGCCTGCAGCATGGGCAACAGAGCAAGATTTCGTCTCAAAGAAAAAAAAAAAAAAACAACAGCCATTCACAGCCTTGGACTTAAAAACTTAGCCTACAGCCAGGTGCAATGGCTCACGCCTGTAATCCCAGCACTTTGGGAGGCCAAGGCAGGCAGATCATGATTTCAGGATATTGAGACCAGCCTGGGCAACATGGCAAAACCCTGTCTCTACAAAAAATACAAAAATTAGCTGGGCATGGTGGTGCATGCCTGTAATCCCAGCTACCCGGGAGGCTGAAGCAGGAGAATCGCTTGAACCAGGGAATCAGAGGTTGCAGTGAGCCGAGATGACGCCACTACACTCCAGCCTGGTGACAGAGCAAGACTCCGTCTCAAAAACAAACAAACAAACAAAAAACAAACAAAAAAAAACTTAGCCTCCATTGCATCTTTCCATAAGAGATTATATTTGAGTATTTCCCTCTGCTTTTCTTTTGCCATTACTTTTCCTTTAAATGACCAGTAAATCTCTAGACGTTAACTCTTCCTGAACCCAACTCAAGCTTCTTCTTGACATCAAAGGATTTGTAGAGTTCTATTTAGACTAAATAATAAATTTAGGAAGTAGCCTTCCATTTATTTTTATTTTTTGAGATAGGGTCTCCCTCATCGCCCTGGCTGGAGTATAGTGGCATAATACAGCTCACTGCAGTCTCAACCTCCTGGGCTCAAGTCATCCTCCCACCTAAGCCTCCAGAGTTGCTAGGACTAGAGGTACATGCTACCATGCCTGGCTAATTTTTGTACTTTTTGTAGAGACAGGGTTTCACCATGTTGCCCAGGCTGGTCTTGAACTCCTGGGCTCAGGAGATCCACCTGCCACGGCCTCTCAAAGTGTTGGGATTATAGGCCTGAGTCACCATGCCCAGCGGAACTGGCCTTTTAAAATAAAATGGATACATTCAAATTTAGAACAAACTCTTGTCTCCCAGATAGGGCAACTATGAATGAGTCACTGGGCCAGAGTCTTATGAACAATTCAGATAAAAGCAGCAGGTCCAGCTCTACATCAGCGTAAAATCGTGCCAGTTTTACAACAAACCATAATAGTGTCACTTGAGAAAAAAGATGGTACTGATTTTGATTTGTATATAAATGTCAACAAAGAGCACAATGCCTGTTGCTGCATAAGACAAATTCTGCTAACCAGTTATTTTTACAATTTTAATCTTAGGGTAAGCTTAAAATCCATTAAAACAAAACTCCAAAATAAGAATCTACATTGTTTTGTGGTGTGTTTGCAGGTGAAATTAATTGAGCTTTGGGCCAGGTGCAGTGGCTCACACCTGTAATCCCAGCACTTTGGGAGGCTGAGGTTGGTTTGAGACCAACCTCGCCAACATGGCAAAACCCTGTCTCTATTAAAAAAAAGCACAAAATTTAGCCAGGCATGGTGGTACACGTCTGTAATCCCAGCTACTTGGGAGACTGAGACACAAGAACCACTTAAACCCAGGAGGTAGGGGTTGCAGTGAGCCAACATGGTGCCGCTGCACTCCAGCCTGGACAACAGAGCGAGACCTTGTCTTAAAAAAAAAAAAAAAAAAAAGCGAAAACAAAAGAAAATTTAAAAAGTAAAATTAATTGGGCTTCACGTAACTATTAACCTCATAAACACCATGTGGGTGGATCGATTTTTGTTTTAACTTCCACATCATTTAGGGTGAAAAATCAAAGCACAGTTAAGGTCAAACTACTTTTTCTGAATAACTGAAAACTTGCAATCTTAGTACTAAAAACTGATTTGCGTTTAAACTTCTATTGTTTCATTATTATTCAGGTTTAAAACATACCTGACTGTCTTTAAAGAAATCCTTCAAAGTCTCTTCATGTTTCTGTATCTGCTGCTGCAGTGCTGTTTTTCTCTGTACAAGCAATTTTTCTTGGGCTTTCTGGCTATAATGCAGAACTTCTCTTTGTAGATCCAACTGCTTCTGAAGTCCCAAGTTATCTTGCTGAGTTAAGACAGGCTGTGAAAAACTCAAAAGTCCATCTTGAAACCCTGGGATCACAGGATCACCTGGGGGGGCTGCATGTTCATTCTGGGATGAATACAATTCACAGGTGCTTTTAGGTTTAGCTTCTGCGAAAGGTAGTGGAATAAACGAATGCTCTGTTTCCTTGGGTAGAAACAAAGAGGGGATAGTATGCTCAGCAGATTCACTTTTGTTCAACTTTCTTTCTTTGTTTAAAGACAGTTCTTCCTGGGGTTTCTCATAAGAATACATCACTTCCCTTTGTGCATCCAATTGTGCTGTCATACTATCTTGCTGAGGCAGAATAGGCTGTGATAAACTCAAAAGTCTATCCTGTAATCTTGGAATCTCACGATGACTTGAGGGAACAGTATCATTACTTTTGGTTGGGAAAGACTTCTGGGTTCTTTCAGAGTCAGCAACAGGCACCTGGGATACGAATGAAGAGGAGCTAACTTGTTTAGATGATACCCTTTTCTCCAATTCACTTAATCTTTGCAAAAGCAATTCTTCTTGGACTTCCTGTATAGATCGAATGGCTTTCTTCTGTGTATCTAACTGCTGTTGAAGTGCCTGCAAATCACCATGGTGAGACTGGATAAAATGCTCAGAAGATATCTTCTCCTCAAATTTACATGGTTTTGACAAAACCAATTCTTTCTGGGTTTTCTCAATAGAAGGAAGGAAATCTGTCCGTGTATGCAAGTGTTCTTCAAGTGCAATCAAATTATCTTGTTGAGGTAAAACAAGATGTGATAAACCCAATAGCCCATCAGGCAATGTTGATATCTCTGAGTGACCTGAGGATACCATATTATCACTGTTAATTGAACATGGTTCTTGGTTTCTTTCAGATTCAGTAAGAGGTAATGAGGCGAATGAATGCTGTGGTACTAGGGGTAAGAAAGAGGTGTCAACCTGCTCGGGAGATATTCTTCCCTCCCATTCACTCTGACGTAAAAGTAATTCTTCCCGAGCTTCTTGTCTAGCTAGAATGATGGCTTCTCTCTGTGTAGCTAACTGTTCTTGAAGTGCCTTCAAATTATCTCGTTGAGGCTGGATAAGTTGCGATATCCTCAAAAGTCTATCCTGCAACTGTGGGATCTGAAGGTGGCTTGAAAAAATTTTACTTTCACTCTCTGTAAAAAGAGGTTCCAGGATTGTGCCAGACTCAGCTGAAGCTAACGAAGTAAATGAAAGCTGTACCAACTGGGGTATGAATGAAGATGAGCCAGTTTGTTCTGAAGATGTATTTTCTTGGGTTTTCTGGCTGAAATGAAAGGCTTCTTTCTCAGGGTCTAGCCGTGCTTGGTTTTCCTCCAAATTACCTTGTAGAGGTAGTATATGTTGTGAAACTCTCAAAAGTCTTTCCTGACATCTTGGGATCTTAGGATGGCTTACGGGAATGGTACTGTCACTCTTGATTGATATACATTCCTGGAATCTCTCAGATTCATCTACCTGGGAAAGAGATGAGGAGGTGCCAGTCTGTTCAGAAGAAATTCTTTTCTCCAATTCACTTTCTGTGTGTACAAATTCCTGAGTTCCTTCTTTAGCACTAAGTATTACCCTTTGTATTTGTGACTGTTCTTGGAGTCTTGTCAAGTTTTCTTGCTGTGGCAGGCTATGCTGTGGAAAACTAAGAGACTTATCCTGAAATGTTGGGATTATTGAATGACTGGAGGGAACTATATTCTCCTTCTCAGATAAATAAAGCTCCTGAATTCTAGGCTCAGCTTTAGCAGAAGCTTGTGAAGCAACTGAATGCTGAACAACCACTGGTGAGGATGAAGAGCTCACGACCCCAGACTTACTGTCCCCCAAATCTCTTTGTCTATGTAATTCTACCTGAGCTTCATGCCTAGCCTGAAGAGTATCCCTCTGTTTAGTCAACTGTTCTTGGAGCAACTTCAAACTATCATGTAGAGGTAGGAACTGCTGTAGGAAACTCAAAGACCCATCCTGAGATTTGGGGATGTCAGATTGGCATGAAACAAGTCCTTTCTCGCTCTTAGATAAATGTTGCTCCTGTATTTTTCCAGATTTCGTATCAGCAGATGGTAGTGAAGTAAATGTATGCTGAGCTACCTGAAATGGGGAAGAGGGCTCAGCCTGTTCAGAACATACTCTTCTATCCAATTCACTCTGTTTATGTACATACAATACTTCCTGGGCTTCTCGCCTAGCCTGAAGGCTATCCTTCTGAATATTCAACTGCTCTTGGAGAAATTTAAAATTATTTTGCTGTGATAGGATAGGCTGTGAAAGACTCAAAAACCTATCCTGAAGTTGTGAGATCACATGATGGTCTGAGGAAACTGCAGTATTATTCTTGGTTGGTGAAGATTCCTGGATTCTCCCCAAATCTGCTTTGGCAGAAGGCAATAAAGCAGATGAATCTGGAGTTACCAAGGGAAGGAATACCGAGAGGCCAGTTTGCTGTTCCAATTCTTTCTGTTTGCACAGAAGCAACTGTTCCTGAGCTTCCTGTCTTGCCTGAAGAACTTTCTTCTGTAGGTCTAACTGTTCTTGGAGGGCCTTCATATTACCTTGCTGGGCTGTGATATTCTCTGACAGCAGCAAAGGCCTAGCATGCATTTGGCTGATTATAGAATGGCTTGTGGAAACTGTACTTTTGCTCATGGCTGAAAAGGGTTCTTGAATTTTTCCTGATTCAACTTTAACAGGCAGAGAACTAAAAGAACGCTGAGGTACCAGTGGTACAAATGAAGAAGGTTCAGTTAGATGGGAAGATATATTTTCACTATTCTCTGAGAACAATTGTTGGGATTCTAAACTTTGAAAAGTTGTTGCCCTAAATGTTTCAGATATTTTTCTAGCATCCTGTGATATTAGCCGCCTGTCATGTGACAAAGCCCTTGAAAGTGTCTCAGAATCTTTGGGGACCAATTTATAGTCTCTCTGTTGTGTTTCAGTCTGAGAGAATTGCCTTAGATGTTCTTGTGATTCTAAAGCTTGATTGGTTAAAATATCTGAAGCGCCTAATGTTTCTGTTGTTTCCACCCGTCTTTGTGGAAAGTGATTTTGTCTCGCTACCTGAAAATGATCTTGTTCTAATTTGGAGGTCTGTATAGGTTGTATGCATTGGTATTTGTTAGGACTCAACTTGAGTCTCTGACCTCGATCCCAATGCTCTGATATAGCAGTTGGTCTCTCAGATTTCCATGATGGCACTGATATAACAGAATCAGTTATCAATGATACAGCTGACATCGATGGGCACCTTCCTTTTAACATAGTTTGATATTCAAGTAATCGTTTCTTGGCTGTTTCAACAGACTGCCTGTGTAACCTACCAAAAACAAAAGCAAACAATTATTCTTTTTTAATGAAAAATAAAAAGCCCCATGTCTATACATCAAATTTAACAAACAGCAATCTAGGGTTGGCAATACTCATGGTGAAGAGAAATTACGCCCACATTGTCCTTTAAGAATGGCAATTCTAAATGCCATAGTTCTAAGGAAATCCAAATTAGATCCTCATATAAACGAAATAATAAATCCTAAAAATGTAGTCACATACGATCACATATAAATTATACCCTAGCTAATACCTGTTTTGTTGTAAAAGCTGATGTTGATAGTTACGAATCATCTGCCTATGACTATCTTCATCAGAAATTACAGTGCATGATGCTGGAGCAATGCCACCCTAATAAAAGACAAAGTTACTAATTAAAAAGCAAATTTAGAAATAAGTATTGAAGTATTTTTACATACAGTTCTATAATTGTAAACTTCTATACAGCTTTATTTTTTATAAAATGACTGGCATTTCCATTAGTAAGAAATGAACTAATCTGTCATTCTCCTTTAGCGCAGGTCCAAAAGCTCAACGTACGCATTACCTACAAACCATGGTCATATCTATTAGTATCTTATAGAAACTGAAAGATGAAAGCCGTAACTGATGCAAATTTATTCATATATACATACATTATATCAAAAAAAGACCAAAAAAGAATTACAAAGGCATTTTACTCTTATTATTTTTTTGAGATGGAGTCTTGCTCTGCAACCTCCACCTCCCAGGTTCAAGTGATTCTCCTGCCTCAGCCTCCGGAGTAGCTGGGATTACAGGCATGTGCCACCACGCCCAGCTAATTTTTGTATTTTTAGTAGAGATGGGGTTTCACCACATTGGCCAGGCTGGCCTCGAACTCCTGACCTGAAGTGATCTGCCCGTCTCGGCCACCCAAAGTGCTGAGATTACAGGCATGAGCCACCGTGACCAGCCATCCATTTTACTTTTCTAAATGCTACAAGTGTTCATATTTTCTTGCTCCCCCTCACCAAATGATTTATGTAGTGATGAGATTTTCTGCATCCTACCCCAGTCGGTTGAGTTTTTTTTCTTTTTTCTTCTTCCAGCTGAGCCCTGAAGCAGTCAGTTTCTAATTTTAATTTCTGCTGTTCAATTTGTTCAAGTAATTCCAATTGCTTTTGCTTCTGCTCTTCTATTTCCATTATCTAGGTAACAAAAATACTATTGATCTATTAACAACAAACTCATACAGAAGCAAAGCTAACACACATTCCATTTAAAAGAAATTAGGTTTCTTCACCAAGGGTACCAATTTTCAAAGAAGTAAGTGGTGATGCTTTATCTCTGTTGTTGTCACTGACAGACTGAGGATGGGAGTAAAAGATGGGAAATGGGAAAAAGAGAAAAAGGGATAGAAGTAAAAAAAGGCAGAAGGAAAAGAAAGAATAAATACATTAACTATTTCTACTTTCTGAGAGCACAGGGAAACCCTGATCACCACTGAAGAACTACCTTGAAGTAGCAAATGACGTACAGCCAAATTCTATGTTCACACATTTAATAGTATAAATAATGACTAAAGAAATTACATACCAAGGCCTCCTAAAATACTTTGACTTCTTAACCATACTCATTAAGAGGGATAGTTATCTAGAAACAATGAACAACATTCTATGTCTTTTTTGTCAGGCATGGAACAGAAGAAAATGGCAGAAAGATAACACATAAACTCTAATACTATACAAGCACACTCACACTCAAATATGAACATGTTCAAGTAACTGTGAGTTTCATGAGGACAAAACTAGCCTGCCAAATCCAGCACCTTAGTCCTCTCCTATCTGCAGTTTAGCTTTTGTGGTTTAATTACTCAGGGTCAACAGCAGCCAGAAAATCTTAAATAGAAAATTCCAGAAATAATTCATAAGTTTTAAATTATGCACTAATCTAAGTAGTGTGATGAAATCTTGCATTGTCCTGCTCTGTACTGCTGAAAACATGAATAATCCCTTTGTCCAGCATATCCATGCTGTAAACTGGACCAGGCCATTTGTTACTTAGTAGCCATCTTGGTTACAAAAACTTGCCTGTTGCAGCATCACAGTGCTTGTGTTCAAATAACCCTTATTTTATTTCATGATGGCTCCACAGCATAAGAATAGTAATGCTGGCAATTTTGACATGTCAAAGAGAGGCTGTAAAGTGCTTCCTTTTAGTGAAAAGCTGAAAGTTCTCAATAAGGAAAGAAAAAAAATTATATGCTGATTGCTAAGATCTATGGTAAAAGTAAATCTTCTATCAGTGGAATTATAAAGTAGGAAAAATAAATTCACCCATAGTATATATAGGAATCAATATTATCCGCAGTTTGGTACTATCAAGCATCCACGAGGGGTCTTGGAACATATAAACTGTGGATAAGCAGGGACTACTCTACAGTCCCTGATAGACAGACAAATATTTACTGAATAAGTAAAAAAAGGAATGCACGTTGTTTTATTATATAAAGAGCAGCACTTCTACTAGAGATAATGAACAATGATCTTGTTTTCAAAATAAAAAATGTTTTGACCTGATTCTTTACCTATTCCTAGTTAGGCAACAGTGGCTTCAACTGAGTTCCCAGACAGTTCCTCTTCCTTACTTTCCCTTACTCATAGGAGCCCCTGAATTTAGACTGTTTACACTTCTGTAGTACATCTACAACTGTACTATCCATACAGTGGTTACTGGCTTTATGTGACTACTTAAATTTAATTAAATAAAACTTAAAATTCAGTTCCTCAGTTACGCTAACAATATTTTATTCAACAGCCCATGTGGCTAACAGGTACATACTGTACATAGATATAGAACATTTCCATCATCACAGAAAGTGCTACTGAACAATACTGTTCTAGGCTATTGATGAGAAATTTTTCTTTTTTCTTTTTTTTGAGATAGTTTCGCTCGTCGCCCAGGCTGAATGTAGTGGCACAATCTTGGCTGATTGCAACCTCTGCCTCTTGAGTTCAAGCGATTCTCCTGCCTCAGCTTTCTGAGTAGCTGGAATTGTAGGTGCGCACCACCACGCCCAGATAATTTTTGTATTTTTAGTAGAGATGGGATTTCACCATGTTGGCCAGGCTGGTCTCAAACTCTTCAGGTGATCCGCCTGCCTAAGCCTCCCAAAGTACTGGGATGACAGGTATGAGCCACTGCGCCCGGTCTGAGAATGTATTTATCTGAGAAGAAATACTGGCTCACGGAACTATCATTTCCCAGACGTATTTTTGAAAAAACTAACTAGGACTATAAACTGGCCTGCTTAGTAATAATTAGCCTCCTTCAAGGTAAGTTGGGTTAAAAAAATATTTTATTAAAAGTAGATGAGACCAAAGTTATAAGTTAAGGAAGTTTTTTTTGTTTTGTTTTGTTTTGAGACAGAGTCTCACTCTGTTGCCCAGGCTGGAGTGCAGTGGCGCAATCTCGGCTCACTGCAAGCTCCGCCTCCTGGGTTCACGCCATTCTCCTGCCTCAGCCTCCTGAGTAGCTGGGACTACAGGTGCCCACCACCACGCCCGGCTAATTTTTTGTATTTTTAGTAGAGACGGGGTTTCACCGTGTTAGCCACGATGGTCTCAATCTCTTGACCTCATGATCCACCTGCCTCAGCCTCCCAAAGTGCTGGGATTACAGGCGTGAGTCATTGGGCCTGGCCTTTTTTTTTTTTTTTTGAGATAGAGTCTCACTCTGTCATCCAGGTTGGAGTGCAGTGGTGTGATCTTGACTCACTGCAGCCTCCACCTCCTGGGTTCAAGCAATCCTCCCACCTTAGCATCCTGGGTAGCTGGGACTACAGATGTTTGTCACCACACCCGGCTGATTTTTGTATTTTTAGTAGAGACAGGGTTTCACCAGGTTGGTCTCAAACTCCTGGACTCAAGAGATCGGCCCACCTCAGCCTCCCAAAGTGCTGGGATTTCAGGCATGAGTCACCATGCCTGGCCTAAAGAAGTTAAAGTTTAGCTTGGGCAACATAGCAAGAGCTCATCTCTACTAGGAAAAAAAAAAAAATTAGCTGGGCATGGTGGCCTATACCTGTAGTCCTAGCTACTCAGGAAGCTGAGGTCAGAGGATTGAACTGAGGAGGTCAAGGCTGCAGTGAGCGATGATCATGTCACTGTACTCCAGCCTGGGCGACGGAGCAAAAAAAGGGGGTTGTTTATTAAAAGTTTTTCCTCTGAAGTATTATTTTTCAAAAACCTTGTGGGATTACAAAGCCCATCTGAGTGTCTAATACTATGACAAGGACTTGTTAATTCAACAACTATTTATTGTATACTTGCTATGTACAAAGCATTGTATCAGAAACTGTGTAGGATAAATTGAATTTTTTAAAGAAGATAGTCTCTGCTTTTTAAAAGCTAACAAATTTTATAGGGAAGATCTATACAAATATATAAAATATAAAGCAGACACAACAAGGGTTGAATGAGCAGTATGAGCAAAGACAACACGCGTTTTATCAGCTGAATGTTTGTGTAAGACAATGTCAAAAACATATCAAAATTAGCCAGACATTAAGACAAATTTCATTGGCCAAACAAAATTACATAATAGTACCTAGGGGAAAAATAAACCTTTAAAAATAAAATTTCAAATTACCTGTTTCTGCCTTGCTGACATTCTAATCCTGGCTGCTTCTTCTTGAGGATGAAGTAGAACTGAACTCTGAGCTACAGTTGTGATAGGCAGAGTCTCATTTATTTCTAGGGGAATGCCCCAAACAAAAATTAGTTTCAATAATTTAGAATTTTGACACCACTATAATGCCCTTTCTTAATATATCACATGTAATTTTATTTAAAAAAAGATGCAAGGAGTCAAATTTAATTTGAGGATGTGATAAAAAGAAATACCTTGTTCTTTTCCAGAGTTTGTACCACACAAAAGTGGTTTATCTTCACTAGCAAGTGGTCCAGACTCAATTGTTAGTGTATCACTTTCAACAACTGTAATAGATAATACCACTGTTATTATGAATATATAATCATTGTCAAACTTAAAGCGAAATAACAAAATTCTGGTATTAACAGATTCAATCTAGGGCCATCTGAATGTCACATCTAGTTAAGATCCAGTCACCTTCCTGATGATCAGATATATTTCTCATTAAACCCAAGCCTAATAATAACAACAGAGATGAAAGAATGAAATTGTGAAAACGTGAAGAACTGATTTAAAAGATACGCTGATAGGGTTTCAAACACAGGAGAAAAGCATAAAAAGAGTGGAAACAACAAGGTATCGAAGTTAAAAAAGACAAGCTAACAAAATGTCAATGTATCTTTGATATATTTGGATACTAGGTTTTTAAAAAATAATTTGTGAAACCAGAGCAGAGAAGGAAGTTAAAGCAATTTGTTCTGATCATATTTGGGTAGCCAGATAGTCTGCATGGAGCTATCTGTTCATTCACTCATTAATTCATTTGGCACCTACTTATGTGGCAGATGCTGGGGATACCACAGTGAATGAGAAAATGCCTCAAGGAGGCTTTACAGAGTAGGTGGCAGAACCATCATATAATTATCCCAGAAAAAATTATAAAATTAGAAATTGTAATAAGTACTATATAAGAAAAATGAATGGTTATACAATAGAGTATAATAAATCTGGGCAAGATGAAATTTCTCTGAGGAAACGACATTTAAGCAGACACTTGAAAGGTAAGGAAGAACCAGCTAGGTAAACAACATGAAGACGTATAGGAGACCTTTCCAGACAGACCAACGGGTATAAAAGGCCCCGTGAGGATAAAGAAACAAACCTTGGCCCATTCAAGGAACTGAGAGATCAGTGTGCATGGTTTTAGTCAGGTAAGGGGGAGAATAAAGCAAGATGAGAATGATGAAAGCCTGCTCATATTGGCCCTTTATTTATTTATTTATTTATTTTTTTGAGACAGAGTCTCATTTTGTCTCCCAGGCTGGAATGCAGTGGCGCGATCTCAGCTCACTGCAAGCTCTGCCTCCGGTTTACACCATTCTCCTGCCTCATGCTCCCGAGTAGCTGGGACTACAGGTGCCTGCCACCACGCCTGGCTCTTTTTTTTTTTTTTGTGAGACGGAGTCTCGCTCTGTCGCCCAGGCTGGAATGCAGTGGCGCGATCTCGGCTCACTGCAAGCTCCACCTGCCGGGTTCACGCCATTCTCCTGCCTCAGCCTCCCAAGTAGCTGGGACTACAGGTGCCCACAACCACCATGCCCAGCTACTTTTTAGTATTTTTAGTAGAGACGGGGTTTCACCATGTTAGCCAGGATGGTCTCAATCTCCTGACCTCGTGATCCGCCTGCTCCGGCCTCCCAAAGTGCTGGGATTACAGGCATGAGCCACCGCACCCAGCCCATGCACAGCTAATTTTTTGTATTTTTAGTGGAGACGGGGTTTCACCGTGTTAGCCAGGATGGTCTCGATCTCCTGACCTCATGATCCACCCGCCTGGGCCTCCCAAAGTGCTGGGATTACAGGTGTGAGCTACCGCGCCCAGCCAGGCCCTTTATCAAAAGAACTTGGTCATGGATTGACTATGAGAGTCCCCTTTTTTTGGATTTCAACTCCATATTCTCCCCTACTTCTCTGGCCACTCCTTTTACTGACTTTGCTATCTGCCCTTTCTCTAGCCATCTTCTAGATGTTGGAATCCCTCAGATGGTCTTACAAGCCCTCTTTTCACTAAATTATTTCCCCTCCAAGTGGTTTTCTATGCCCATGGCTTTAAATATCATATATATGTCTAGATTCCAAATTTACCTCTCTTGCTTTAAATTATTCGATTAATTCAACAAATGTTAACTGAGCACCTGTTTTGTACAAGGCAGTAGTCTAGACTCTGGGGACATAGCAACGTACAAAATCAAAGCTCCTGTCCTTATGGATGGGTGGGGTAGGCATTAAGACAATAAGCAAAATAAGCACCAAAGTCACTTTACTGGGCCCATCAGATATTCATAAGAGCTATGGGGGGAAAGCAGGGTAAAGGGGATAGGAAGTAAAAGGTGTGGAGGTCGGGGCAGAGGTGGGGAGTGGTAGAAGTGTGCCATTTTATATAGTCAGAAAAGGCCTTACTGAGAAAGGGATAGTTGAGTAAACATGTGAAGGAAGTGAGGGAGTGAGTCAAGGAAATACCCAAGAAAAAGAGAAGTCTCGTCAAAAAGATCAGCAATTGCTAAGACCACGAGTCCTATGCTTGCTGTTTGAGAAACAGCGAGCCAGCTGGCATCTACAGTGCAGAAGATGGGGAGGGAGGTGTGGCAGGCAAATGAAGTCAGAGAGGTAGTGAGTATGAGAGTAGTGGTGGTGGGGGTGTATGTGTGCAGGTCATATAAGGCTTTGAAACCACTATAAAGTCTCTGGTTTTTACTGAGTGAAACTGACAGTTACTGGAGGGCTTCATCCAAAGAAATGACATGAGATTACTTGTTTTTAAGAGGACCGCTATGTTAACAGACGACAACAGGGAGGTGCAACGGCTGACGATAGCAGGCTACTACAAGAATCTACCCTAGAAAATGAACACGGCTTAAGCTAGGATGTAGGTGGAAAGAAATGGTTGGACTATGGATGTATTTTGAGGGTAGGACCAACTGGATCAGCTAATAGTTTGGACGTAAGATACATAAGATACGAAAAGAGGGAAGCAGAATGGCTATAAGCTTTTTGGCTTGAGCAAGGGAATTAACATATTGCCAGATACTGAAATGTGGAATACTGTAGGAAAAGCAGGTATGTGGTGGGAGGGGGTATCAACAGGTCACTTTTGAACAAATTTAAGATATTATTAGATATACAAGAGAAGGAAACAGTTAAGTAAGGTGAGTTCAAACAGGAGGCCAAAAATAGACATGCACACTTGGGAGACATCAGTATATAGATGATAATGTAAAGTGTGACATTTGAGATCAACTAGGGAGTTTTGATAGAAAGAGAAGGGACTTGCGGAACGAGCTCTAGACTAACCAATGACTAACAATGGTTAGTCATTGTGGGGATGTGAATAAACAGCGAAGAAAATACAAGAGAAAATAGTAAAGTAGGAAAACCAAGGGAAGGTACTGTCAAGGGGCCAAGGGAAGAAAATACTTCAGGAAGGCTTCCTGTGGGACTCAGGATAAAATCCAAAACCCAAATATAGACCACAAGTCACTCTTATCAAAAAGCACAGAAGCAAAACATTTCTATCTATACAAATCCAATCACATTTTTTAAATAATCCCAATCAAGGAGATACTTCAATTATATGTGAAAATATACTTTATAACTTTTGGAAATATAGTTAATAGCCTATTTTTCCAATCAGAAAATTATTTAAAATTAGCAAATAAGAAACCAAATATCTGGTGGGAATACAACATGCTCAAAAGCCATTAACATGTTCATATATCCTTTGATCAGGAGTTATTCTTTAAAGAGTCCTTCCTAAGGAAATAAAGATGTAGGCAAAGACTTCACTAAAAGGATGCCCACTGTACACAAAAATGCCAAGAAAAATTAGAAAACAGCCTGAACATCTCAATAACTGGTTAATTTTGATTCATTGATTACTTTGGAATTAATATATATAAATAACTATACTAGATTAAAAGTGGTCTGGAAGAAGATTCACTAAGGCTTTTATAATGTTTCTTTGTTGCTTTTAATTAGCAGGATTATGTTTTGTTCCTTTTAACCTCTATTCTTTGATTTTTCAGAAATGAACCTACTTTTGAACAACTTAAAAGGATTTATATAAAATGAGACTCTTGGAGAGTAATACCTTGTTCCTGCCCAGAGGATAACGTTCTCTCTTCACTGGCAATTGTTCCTGACTCAACTGTTGGTACTTTACTCTCAATTTCACTAATAGTCGTAATCATTTCACTTTCATTCTCAGACATAGATTTAATTGTCCAGAGAGATTTTTGGTTTCGGATCTTATTTAATAATTTTTTAAAAAGAACTTTTGAAGGAATCTGTTGGGTCTTCATTACCAAGGGAACTAAAAGAAAAAGGGAAAAAACTTATTTAGCATCTATTGTATTGCCAGGCAAATTGTTCCATCTTATATTCGGTTACTGCTATAACCACTGGTAAAGCACAACTTTATTTTCCTCATATTTACAATTTAACAGTATATATACAACAATGCTATCTGACTCCAATCATTATAACTAGAAATAATTTTTTCAACTGAAAATAGTAGAAGTGCCAAAATTCAAGTATTTTCCAAAAACACGTATACAACACAAATATCAAGCCTAAAAAACTTATCAGGAAGATGTTTATTTTGCTCACTAAATGATAACTGAATGTGTAACTTCTAATTAATTTGCTGGTAAGATTAGTATTGAAAATATATGCTGTGAGGTTCTACAGTCTACACTAGAGAATGGTCCCAAATATGGCTCTACATTTCTTAGTGAGCTACAGAGTAAAACATCATAGCCATAAAAGCAAATCAGCTGCTCCCAAATTATTCTTGGCACTATCTGGGAAAAATGTCTCCCACCCATCTTCATAGAAAGATCCCTTCAGTTAAAAACAAAAATAAACAAAAAAACAACATAAGTATTTCTTCAAACATTTTCCCATGTGGGCTGATAGTTTAATGCCAAAACTCAGTATAATACAAACAGTTCTCTAAGAGGACAAAAATGTGATGCAAGCACATATTTCTCCGGCTTAGTCAAGGAATAAAATTTAAGAATATCTTTAAGAGGTTGAAAATAGGCAGATTGTAGTTTTGTCTAACTTACATTAAAAAAAATTCCAATTGAGTTATAATTTACAAAGAACAAGGTGCACAAAAACCTAAGTATATAGCTTGTTGAATTTTACATATGTCGATGTAGCAACTTTCAGATTATGTGGAACATTACCAGGACTAAGGTTCCTTCATGTCCCTTCCTGGTCAATACACCCCTAAAAACAGCCACTACTTTAACCCCAAAATCACAGATTAGTTTTGCCTATTTTTTTTAAACCTTCATATAAACACGGAATCATATATTTAGGTACTATTTTCTGCCTGGCTTCTTTCATTTACCATTAGTCCACAACCTACTCATTTTTAAGAAGTAAATTCATTGCCAATATTTAAAACGAAGGATTTTTAAAAACAATGAGATTCCTAGCTTCAAACAAACAACTTGGCAACACCAAGCCAATAAGACCAAATGAGATCAGCAGGAGCTAAAGTGTAACTGTCCCTTTAGATTAGGCAAGACTTCCACTGTGACAAACTAGATATTGAATGATACTCCCAATGAAAATAACTGAAAAAGCTGCATAAAGAGTAAAAATATCTTTTTTTTTTTTTTTTAAGATGGAGTTTCACTCTTGTTGCCCAGGCTGGAGTGCAGTGGTACGATCTTGGCTCACTGCAGCCTCTGTCTCCCAGGTTCAAGTGATTCTCCTGCCTCAGCCTCCTGTGTAGTTGGGATTACAGGTGAGCGCCACTACACCCAGCTAATTTTTGTATTTTTGGTAGAGACAGGGTTTCACCGTGTTGGCCAGGCTGGTCTCGAACTCCTGAACTCAAATGATCCTCCCACCTCAGCCTCCCAAAGTGCTGAGATTACAGGCATGAGTCACCGCGCCTGGCCATAAGAATATCTTTTTAAAGACTGCTGGCCGGGCATGGTGGCTCATGCCTGTAATCCCAGCACTTTGGGAGGCAGAGGCAGGTGGATCACGAGGTCAGGAGTTCGAGACCAGCCTGGGCCAACATAGTGAAACCCCGTCTCTGCTAAAAATACAAAAATTAGCCAGGCATGGTGGTGTGTAGCTGTAGTCCCGGCTACTTGGCAGGCTAAGACAGGAGAATCGCTCGAACCCGGGAGACGGAGGTTGTGGTGAGCCGAGATCGTGCCACTGCACTCCAGCCTGGGCAACAGAACAAGACTCAATCTCAAAACAAACAAACAAACAAAGACACTGCTGACCTGGCATGAAACGAAAAGGTTCTGCAGAGGACAGAAATGCAATTTAAGTGGAAAGCTTGGAGGGAAAGCAAGTCAGTCCTGAAACCATCTTCTGCCAAGCTTATGCCAAAGTCAAAACATAGTAACCTTTAGCTGCTGCTGCTTTTTTTTCCCCAGTTGCTGGTAGTAACCTTAGGCTTCTGTTTGGACAACAATGTATGCATAGGAGACATGAATAAGGCCTAGAGCCCTCACTTGAGGAGTCTAATGGGAGGCCTACATAAAGTTGGAATCCCAAAAGGCTACGTTCACAGTGTAGGGTGAAGATGATAAGAAAGCCTGAGTGGTTTTAAACAAAGGAAATACCAGTAGATACAGGGCAAAAATAGCTTAATTCCATGAAGAGGACTTGGTCTTTAAGGAGACATGCAGGTAAAAGGAAAGTGTTAAAGGTAACTCCCAGTGGTCTGGCTTGGGTAACTGCAGACTGTGATACCATTCACTAAGATAGAAAAGATAGGTAGAGATAGTTTCAGTAGGCAAGAGAAGACCATAAATTTATTGCTAGACATGGAGTTTTAACTATGGGACAGCCAAGTAAAAAAGTTCAGAATGTTGGAGATAGAGATGTTTGAGAGATCAAAATTTGTGCTATCCATCACTACACATGAAGTACCTAGAAATAACTGAATACCAGTAGGATCTCCGATGATCTGACAAGTCTATGCTGATCTTTGTTGTGCTGAACCTCTACTCACTCAAATGGGGATGGCACCAGGTTCAAGAGGCCAAATAAGAGATCCAGAGCTAGCCAATGAGATTTGGGGTTTCACTGAGGGCATACATATAAGGGAGAGTCCAGTGGCAACAGGCTGGACAAAAGAACTGCAACCGCTTGCAAAAAGCATGCAGTTTAAATAGCACTGTCACTTAGTACCCTTTTCCTAACGATCTCCACCTGACAACTTTCATTCAACCCAAAACTTGACACCTTGATCCTCTGTATGGCTCATGTTCCACGGGATGGGACAGGGGCTCAGATGTTCCTCATAGACAAGAAATGAACCTCCAGGTTGGCTACTCCCAGATTCCCTAGCTCAGAACACACATTCAGGTGTGTATGCCACACAGGGTCATTCTCAGGGTATGCTCAAGTTATTGCTATCAGGTATGTTTACCATGCAACCTTTCAAATGAATTCAGAATTGAGCACCTAACTCAAATAACCTGAAAATCTTCAGATCATCTGTACGTCTGAATAAACTTTCCTCCTACACATATGAAAAAGGATTGTCAATGATGGAAATATAAAAACATTGTATCCTTTAGCTCCTGCTCCCATCAGTATTACTCATTGCTTGCAATTAAATCAGACCAGATTTTCCTAACTGCTGATTAATGGTTAGCATTTTTTTTTCTGTGAAGTACTGTAATATTTAGCTCAGAAGGGTTTTTACCATCTGTTTCACTAGAACATATTTTAGCTTCTGTCACTGGAAGGTCTTCGGCTGCACCCAAATTTTCTTGTTCCACTGAAAGGTCCAGCTCTTCATCTTGGATCTGATCAGTCACAGTGGGCAAGGGCTCTGGTTCAAGGTGCAGAATCAGATTCCCTTTCACCTCTTAAAAAAGAAAAATAGAGACATGTTTCCATTCCAAAATGACTAAAAATAACTGGATCAAAAAAATGCAAAGGCCACGGTAATGTCTCAATCTAAAATATGGGGGACCTCCTTCAAACTGAGAACTCATTTCAAGATAAAAACTGCTTTATCATTACAAACGTATTTTCCCACCAAAACGTTTAAAACCACTATTGAAAGCCCTACTGAAAATATCTTACTCCTGTCTGCATTGTACATATCTTCGAAGGCAAATTCCAATTCTCTCTGCCAGTCTTCTTTCATTTCACTGCGTTTGTATGGAAGTTCAACTAGCTGTGGTGGCATTTGTGCTACAGTCTGTCTCCTACGTGCCAGGTCCTCTTGCTGTAGCTGTTTGAGTTCTTTCATTAGTTTCTTCTGATTCTTCAAGAATAAAGAGAATTAACAAAAACGGAGTCACAAACTTTGTACGGTAATATTAACAGTGTTGCAGGTAGGGGAAATGAGGATCAGGGTCTAAGCTTCTCTCCTCTCCTCTATTATTTGTTCAGCCAAAAGACAGACATTTATTCATTCAACAATTATTTGCTGAATACCAGATACCACATTAAGTGCTAGGGACAGAATCTCAACCCTATCCTAGTAGTAAGACCAACAAATAAGTAGTGTTATGTTAGTAAGTACTATGAAAGAGTGGTACTGGTTAGGCCATAAAGCTGCAAAAAGTGTCTGCCAGCTACAGTTTTCCTTTCTGAGGAAAGTCATGAAGTTAATGTCTATATAAGTTGCCATGGCTCCTGTGATGTACTTTGTTCCACTTCTCCATATACCTATCTCAGGTAAGCACCAAGACCCAGGGTGACTGTGGCTTAACATAGAATATTTCTTGTTACTTCACACTCTTATGAATTTCCATTATTAAAGGAGATCTGACTGTATTTCTTTAAGCTTAAAGAGTGTGGCTAATATGAAAGTTTAATCAGTGTTTTAATGAGGTTATCTAATGGAATTTCGGTGGTAGAAGGCAAGGAGGGAGAACAAGGCAAGACTTATCGTTCCTTGGGATAAGGATTTAGCCAGACAAAAGTGGGTGAAAGAGAATGAGTACATGTAAGAAAAAAACTGCAGCACAACGGTATATGGAGATGAAGGCATGGGATATTCAGAAAATAGCACACTGTTCATTATAGCTAGGGCATGGAAGGCAAGGATGATTAGGGAAAGAAGATAAAACTGGAGAAGCAGGTAGAAGTCAAATATTAGTTAATACAGACACTAGAAGGAAATAAGGTCCCAGGCCACAATACAGTATGCAGCAAAAAGGTTCAGACAGGAAAAATGAAATCCTCTATTAGCAGTGAGATTGCACGGTTTTTTAACAACCTTCTTATATAAGGAACATTAAGTCTACTATAACGTAGAGAAATCCTGCATTAAAAAAGTGGTAATGGGCCGGGCACAGTGGCTCATGCCTGTAATCCCAGCACTTGGGGAGGTCAAGGCAGGCAGATCACCTGAGGTCAGGAGTTCGAGACCAGCCTGGCCAATATGGCGAAATCCTGTCTCTACTAAAAATACAAAAAGTAGCAGGACGTGATGGCACGCGCCTGAAATGCCAGCTACTAGGGAGGCTGGGGCGGGAGAATCGCTTGAACCCAGGAGGCAAAGGTTGCAGTGAGCCAAGATCACGCCATTGAACTCTACCCTGGGCAACAGAGTGAGACACTGTCTCAAAAAACAAAATATAAATAAAAATAAATTAAAAAGTGATAACATATATACATTACTTATTCTTTTGTAAAATTTTAACTATTTTGTCTTTTAAGGATGAATTTTTTTTGCCATGGCCTGAAAAGGAATAAAATCATAAATGAACTTATTTCATTTATACTAAGATTCTAATTATCTAAAGTTATTTGATTAAGTGTACTATTCTAGCTCCCTGCAAACTAGTATATTCTTCCTTTTGGATTATTTATAACAATGACCACTACCACTAACATTTACTGAGCTTATGAAATTCCAGGCACATTTCCAAGGGCTTTACTAAACTCATTTAATCCTCACAAAACAGATGATCAGGAGAGGTGTGGCAGGGGAGGTTAAAAAAAAAAAACAAAAACCAGCCAGGCTTGGAGGCCCACACCTGTAATCCCAGCACTTTGGGAAGCTGAGGTGGGCAGATTGTTTGAGGTCAGGAGTTCCAGCCTGACCAATATGGTGAAACCCCATCTCTACTAAAAATACAAAAAAAATTGGGCTGGACACGGTGGCTCACGCCTATAATCCCAGCAATTTGGGAGGCTGAGGCA
>NW_026652286.1:66254871-66261993 GCF_009828535.3 Hylobates moloch | reverse complement strand
GAGACTCCGTCTCAAAAAAAACAAAACAAAACAAAACAAAAAAAAACAACAACACGTGAAACAGAACTCAGAGGTTAACTAATCTGCCTGAGATCGAACAGCTGAGTGGTGAAGAGAGATAAATCCTGGCACAATGACTGTGGAGCCCACTTGCTTAACTACTAAACACTACTGCTTTTATGGAGGAATCTGTTCAATTTATGACTGCTTTTTGTGTCTGTTTTACTATAGGTTTAAACTTTAGATGGGGAGAATTACTGATAATAATTCAGACTTTCAGTTATTTTAGTCATAATTCACTCCTAGTTTATAAAACCTAAAAATTTAAGGGAAAAAGAAGCTCATGATTTAGTTCAAACTATAAAAATGACCTTTCATAAGAAAATTTAATTTCCAATGCATTTTTAAGAAGTACTTAAAACTCATTCCTAAGATGGGTATTTAAAACATCCAAATGCATTAGTCAAATTCAGAAAATAAAGTCAGACTTCCAGTAAAATGAATCATTTTTATGCTGTTTTAAGACTAAGTACTAAATGAACAATAAGCATGACAGAAGTAAAGCTAAAACTATAAAGCCAGCTTTCATTATAATATTTTACACATTTATGACAGTCACTATTTATTGACTGACTGACAGAATCTCACTCTGTCACCAGGGTGGAGTGCAACAGTGCAATCTCAGCTCACGGCAGCTTCTACCTCCCAGGCTCAAGCAATCCTCCCACCTCAGCCTTCTTGGGAAATGAGGTCCCAGGCCATAACACAGTCCCAAACTGGGACTGACTGTATAGTCCCAGGCCACCACACCTGGCTAATTTTTGGATTTTTGGTAAAGACAGGGTTTCGCCATGTTGCCCAGCCTGGTCTCGAACTCTTGGGCTCAAGCAATCTGCTCGCTTTGGCCTCCCAAAGTGTTGGGATGACAGGCCTGAGCTACCTCGACTGGACTTGACAGTCACTTTTTATTTAATTTTTTTTGCGACAGGGTCTCGCTCTGTGGCCCAGGCTGGCGTGCAGTGGTGTGGTGTGATCTCAGCTGAACGCAACCTCCTTGTCCCGGGCTCAGGCGATCCTCCCACCTTGGCCTCCTGAGTAGCTGGGACTACAGCTGCACACCACCATGCCTGGCTAATTTTTCTGTTTTAAGCAGAGACTTGGTTTCTCCATGTTTTCCAAGCTGGTCTTAAACTCCTGGGCCTACGTGATCTGCCAGCCTTGGCCTCTCAGAGTGCTGGGATTACAGGCATGAGCCACCATGCCTGGCCTATTGACTGTCACTTTTTAAAAGCTCCAGTAGCAAGGATCATGACTTTATTTTTGAAACAACATTCTGCAAAACCAACAAGTGCTTTGCTCAATACATATTTCATGAACTGAATCCTCAAATTTATAGAGCACATATGCTATTGAAATAATTAAATCAGGAAAGTGATTTTTTTTTCTCAGGCTGTTTTTGGACATATTAAAATATTAAACTTTTAATAAATTCATTAGTAAAATTTTTAGAACAGCAATACACTGGGAGAATAGCTTAACCCAATCAGAACTTGAAATGGGAGGGCGAAGAAAGTTGGGAAACTTGAAATCATATGAATCAGAGACTATATTGAACACTCACCCTTCCTACCTTTCTTTGAGCTCATTCACTAATCAGTCCTGCAATGCTATTAGTAAGTTCATCAGTAATGGTCACGGGTAGAATATAAGTCTTACTTGAGCCAAATGGATCTTCTTCATTGCTTGGAATCCCCGTACATGTGCCTTTTCAAACCGTTCCATTCTCTCTTGTGCTGCCTGTTTTTGTAGTTCTTCCAATCGTTTAGCTTCCTCTTCAGCAGCCAAACGAGCATCTGGCTAGCAGTCAATCAAAAATTTTAGGCAAAATTTTTAAAGTGTGAGACAAGCAGTAACTAAAAAACAAAACCACCTTAAAGTCATGTTTTCTATATATGTAAAATATAAGAAGAGTTATATTTTAAAATGTTCACAATTATCAACAGCATGTATCTATGAAAGGGATCAAATTGTTAGTATAAAGTTTTACGAGTTACTCATTTTAAACCAGATGAGGTTATACTCCGCCAAACACATTTCTTCATCACTTTGTAAGTAAAGAAATCTTGCTGGGCGTGGTGGCTCATGCCTGTAATTCCAGCACTTTGGGAGGCCGAGGTGGGTGGATCACCTGAGGTCAGCCTGTCCAACACGGTGAAACTCTGTCTCTACTAAAAATATAAAAATTAGCCAGGCATGGTGGCGGGCACCTATAATCCCAGCTACTCGGGAGGCTGAAGCAGGAAAATCGCTTGAGCCTGGGAGGCAGAGGTTGCAGTAAGCTAAGACTGTGCCACTGCACTCCAGCCTGGGTGACAGAACAAGACTCCATCTCAAAAATAAAAAAAAAAAGGAAACTTCATTAAAATGACAGTTTTGAAAGGTAAATACCCACAAATCTCATTAACATAAATAACACAAAAAAGAGAGGCACAGAGTCTGGATTTACTTTTCTTTTTTTTTTTTTTTTTAAAAGAGAAGGGGTCTTGCTATGTTGACCAGGCTGGTCTCAAGCAATCCTCCCATCTCATCCTCCCAAAGTGCTGAGATTACAGGCGTAAGCTACCATATCCAGCCTGGATTTACTTTTATTATCTGAACATTCACTTTCAAGTATAGGTAAATATTCTAAATGTAACCAGCCGTGAAAGTCTTTTTCTGTCTTTTGTATGTTGAAATTCTGCCAGCCAGTTGAAACAATTAATGATGACCAAGAAAGCTGTTAACTTCAAGTGTAAAATTATTAAAAATTCTCACATGGTGAGATAAATAGGTAGAGAGATTGATGGTTGTTAAATTAACAAAGAGTACACTGGCCAAACAAATTTATCAAAAATATATCCCCTTTGAGCCACTAAATATTCATGCAAAACTAAATAACATCAGGCAAGACAAAAAAGTTAGATTAAATCAAAATTATAATCTGTAGAAGTATTTAGTATATCAATATGTATGATATTAAATAAAATAACCTCTGAGAACAATATTTCAATCCATTTCAGCCATGAGGTTTTCAAGAAAAAAGTTGTTTATGAATTCTTCACATCTCTTGAAGATAAATTAAAAGCAGTATGTCAATTTTGGTAAACCAAAATTTTAAAGAAAGGAAAAATTTCAAAATAGCATACAACATGAAGGATAAATACCAGTCCAGATATAAAAAAGCATATAAAGGATATGAATAAAGGGTTAGAGAAAAAGTTAGGGACTGCAAACGAATTTTGTTCTTATTGATCATACTTCAAAACAAGATTTATAATACAGCTTTAGGAAGACAATCCCCTACAGATTTGTGTCAATGCAATTAAAAACATAACCATAAATCTGGTTGAAATAATGTTAGATTCTATTTTCAGTATGTGAAGATCGAAGATATATGAATGATAAATGCTATTATTAAATACATTTCTGAATCTTGTACATCAGATATTTGGAGAGAAATCTTTTTAGATATAATAGAGCATGGAAAATTGAAGATGAATTTAACTGATTCAGCTTCACTTTTCTGCAGAGATTTCTGGGTCCCACCACAAACGATATAGTTAATCTGACTGAATATTTTCAGAATGCAAAGTTCATTTGAAAAAAATGCTACGTAACTGTCACTGACAAAGAATAGACACGATGAAGCCCATGAATAAGTAATG
Organism: Hylobates moloch; assembly: GCF_009828535.3. Taxonomy (NCBI): domain Eukaryota; kingdom Metazoa; phylum Chordata; class Mammalia; order Primates; family Hylobatidae; genus Hylobates; species Hylobates moloch. Next base: position 66,258,289 of record NW_026652286.1, on the reverse strand, counting down.
TAGGACTTTCAAGCATATGATGTTTTGTTCAGTCGTGTGTAGAGGTAGCGAATGAAGCAAAACAAAATGTAGAGAATTACTGGCTGTAAGTAGGACTACAGCAGGCCACTTTCATAAATCTTCTTCAGCCAAAGATATATATTATGACATATAAGAGATTTTGGAATTACTTTATCAGGATATTAAAAATACACACACAATAGCAGCTCTTATGTGTTAAAAAGGCTGACTGAACAAATGAAAGTAGTTTATTTGCAGAAAGCTGCTAAAGAAAAATATCCAAACATATATGCCAAGAGTGCAAATATTTTTATATGATACCTGCTGTAAAGATCATATTGTTCTCCTCCAGGGAAGATGCTAAAATTATTGTGCATGTGATATAAGTTGAGTGCAGATGAAAATTCAGAGGTAATTTTATCTTGAAAGCCAAGCACATTGGTCATCACATTTTAAATCCAAAGTTTAAGGAAAGATTTTTCCTAAAGTGATAGAGTAAAGCAGCAAATAAAACATTCGAATAAAAATGTGTTCAGTAATAAAACCATTTCTGAAAATATTCAGAAATCATATCTTCATTCAGTACACAAAGCTTTAGTTTGTGGGACTACTTTCATAAAACTGTTAGAAACAAAATTTGTTTGTGGTCCCTAACTTTTTTCTAACTCTTTATCATTATAACTACTGATCTAATTTTTAAGTCCAAAAATTGAAAAGGAGGTAGGCCTTCTGGTAACTAACAAAAAAGAAAGCTTATGGATATTAATTTAATACCATCAGCAGCACCCTATGCTGATGGAGTTAGGTAAAAAAAAATTCATCATCAATCTTAGTTAAAAGGTAACATCTTTTTAATATCACAAAAATGCAGTAAACAGTAAAGCAGTTAGCAATAAATTGAAGTTATTGTTCCTACATTATAATATCGAAATTGTAATAATACTTTACAATTTTAAATAAATCTCAGATTTACTCTTGCATCTTAGAAGTTCATTCTGTGATGATATTCATTTTAGTTCTTAACTGAATATTGCTTTTAATACCTGCTATTAGGCAGTCAACCAAAATGTATATTTGTTGCATTCTAAATGCCACAGGAATGCTATAAAATTTATTTTCCTAGTGGCCAAATATATTCAACATGAAAAAAATTAAAACCCCCACTGACACAGAGAAATAGCAATTATAATAACAATATATCATTTGTTACTCTTAAGACTGGCAATAATTTTTAAAACATAATATTTGGTGCAGACAAGGTTATGGTAAGGTGGCCATTCTCCTATGTTGCTGATGCTTTTAAAAAGCAATTTAATGATCTGTATCAAATGTTACACAGTTTGGAGCCAATACTTTCTCTTTCAGGAATTTTATATAATCAGAGATGTGGATAAAAATGTGCAAGATAATGCTTACATTACTTACAGAAGCAAAAAATAAAATAATGGTTAAATAAATGCTACGATGAAATATTAAGTGGCCACTAAAAATCATGTTTTGAAAAGTGTGTATATGTTTATATTTAAATAAATGTTATAATGAATTTATTAAAATATTAACCATATTCCACTTTGGTGACAGAATTGGTGTTTTCTCAGTAGTTTACACTTATGTGTATAGTTCCAAATTTTTCACAAATAGCATGTAATATTTTATGATAAAAAAAGCTTTAAAATCTGCTATTTTAAAATATAACCATTTAAATAGCCAACTAGTTTCTTTAATTCATATTAAACCATCATATGCCTGACATGAAAATTCAAAGCATTTAAAAGGTTTTTGATTATTATTACCAATTGTCCAAATTTTGAAATCTGGGAACACCATATCTATAGCTAAGATATAATTCAATTCAATGCACACAGAAATAATAAAGCGAGGGCGTGAAGAAACAATAAGTCAATCACCTGTTTTGTGTCTGTCTCTCTGTTCACAAAAGTGTGAAGATGATGGTAGGTAGAACTATTGGTTTTGACTGCAGAAATTCTTTTTACTTCAATGTTCTGGAAAAGAGAACATAAAAAAATAGGTTAAAAGCATTAATTTTCAGTTAAAGCTGAATCCAATGTAAAAAAAGTAATTTTGTATTTTAATGAGTTCTCTGCATCCAAAACATGCTAAAAATCTGCTCATAATGAAATCAAATTTTTAGAGTTAAATTACTTCAAATTTTAATAAAAGTACCAGATTCATCAGTATTTCAAATCATCTTCAAGGTGTCACTAACTAATCAATGTGTTTTATTCATCTCCATTTTTAAGTTATTTATAGAGAAATTTCATCTTTAAATCTCCTGAATATAGAAGGGTTTACAGGCCATATCAAATGAAATGAAAAGCACTTCATTATATTTATAAGAAAACAACATGCACCATTATGTCCTCTTCCATATCTAATCACAAAAATTCTACTGTAGTTCACATTAGTCTTATTTTCTCAATGTTTAATGACGTATTTTGAGTTTTGGTCCTGAAACACTTGCCAATATATTTAAATTACACTTATTCTAGAACAAAACAACTCTCAGAAGAATGAAAGTAAACTACCTTCCCCCTTCCCTTTCCTGTATTTTGTAGTAAAGGCAGATTCAGTCCATCACAACCTATCATACAGATGTTTAATTAATTAACTAAACTGACAAAGAATATTAAGTGCCTACTATGTGTTAAACATTACACAAGGCACTGTGAACGACAACGAGAAGTAAAATAAAATAATGGCCCCTGGCTTCAAGGAGCTCACAGTAACAGTTTTAACTAGAAGTTCTGACATTCACACATAAATTAAATAATAAACCATGCATTTTACAGATAACATGATGAAAAAAATATTCACAAAGAAATGCTAACACTTCTGCTGGATGTCTTCTGTATTATATCCTAGTGGTGAAAACTTAGCAAAGTCCCTCAACTTTTCTGTCCCTCAGCTTTCTCAAGAAAAGTGGGTTTATAGCTATTGCTATACCATATGATCACTGTGACAATTACTGTAAGAATCAATTAATGTATAAAAAGCACTTTTAATTTTTTTAAGGCCTGTTGACAAGGCCAGAGTACAGTGGCATGACCACAGCTCACTGCAACCCCTGAGCTCAAGTGATCCTTACGCTTCAGCCTACCATAGCTAGGACTACAGGCATGTACCACCATGCCTGGCTAATTCAATGACATCACGAATGCAACACAGGTTGGGAGGGAGAAAAGTTTAAATAAGAATAGGTTGAGAATTAACCAAAGTTTTAGCTATAACATATATGAGTGTGGAATGATGAGGAGGACTCAAGTGAAAAGAAACGATATAAAAGACAAGAAGGGGCTGGGTGCGGTAGCTCATGCCTGTAATCTCAGCACTTTGGGAGGCCGAGGCAGGTGGATCACTTGAGGTAAGGAGTTTGAGACCAGCCTAGCCAACGTGGTAA
>NW_026652286.1:66119518-66254861 GCF_009828535.3 Hylobates moloch | reverse complement strand
CAAAAAGAAAAAAAAAAGGCCGGGCGCGGTGGCTCACGCTTGTAATCCCAGCACTTTGGGAGGCCGAGGCGGGCGGATCACGAGGTCAGGAGATCGAGACCACGGTGAAACCCCCTCTCTACTAAAAATACAAAAAAATTAGCCGGGCGTGGTGGCGGGCTACTGTAGTCCCAGCTACTCGGAGAGGCTGAGGCAGAAGAATGGCGTGAACCTGGGAGGCGGAGCTTACAGTGAGCCGAGATTGCGCCACTGCACTCCAGCCTGGGCGACAGAGCGAGACTCCGTCTCAAGAAAGAAAAAAAAAAAAAAAAAGAAGGAGGGGATTAAGAAAATCCAAGTAAAAATGTACAGTCTGATGTGAGCAGAATTATCTGAGTAGTTTTTAAGAACTTCTCATGTCTTGGCCCCACACCAAATGAATTAAATCAGAATCCATGGAACAGAGCCCAGTATTAGCATTGTTAAAAAGCTGAGGCCAGGCATTATGGCTCACACCTGTAATCCCAGCACTTTGGGAGGCCGAGGCAGGCAGATCACGTGATGTCAGGAGTTTGAGACCAGCCTGGCCAACATGGAGAAACCCCTTCTCTACTAAAAATAAAAAATTAGCCGGGCATGGTGGCACACACTTGTAATCCCAGCTACTTGGGAGGCTGAAGCAGGAGAATAGCTTGAACCCAGGAGGCAGAGGTTGCAGGGAGCCGAGATCACACCACTGCACTCCAGCCTGGGCGACAGAATAAGAATCTGTCTCAAAAAATAAAAAAAAGCTGCACAGGTGATAAATGTACAGCCAAAGTTGAGAATTACCTAGACCAGTCAGAAGATAACTAATTGGCAAATACCTGGATATACATCCAGATATGTACAATAGAGGACCTTATTCAGGGTCTTATCATTTAGGTAAAGGATTAAACTGACCACTAATGAAAACATTAACTAGCATACATATACACATATACATATATATATTTGAGACAGGGTCTTACTATGTTGCCGAGGCTGGTCTTGAACTCCTGGGCTCAAGGAATCCTCCCAACTCAGCCTCCTAAGTAGCTGGGATCAAAGGCAGGTGCCACCACACCCAGCTTTAACTAGTTAATATTAAAGTTCAGTAAGAAACTGAAGTCACAAAACAAAAATTCAGACATGGTAGTATACATTAGAATGCTTCACTCTACAAAGAATCTTAGTAGCCTTTAAATCAATGCCTTGAAAAAATAAACCATAGGCTTCTTGACAAGGAAGAACTCTGAAGAAAACTAGTCTCTAAAATTATGTAATTTGATATACAAATGGGATTCAGCTTACACATTTTAAAGTACCAGTACTTCCAGAGTAAAGACAATTATGTATAGATTGAATTTGGAATCCTCCCAAAATTGGGATAATTTGAGATTTCGATTACTATGAATCCTTATTGATTATAACAGGATTTCCAGTGAATTGCACGTAAGTTTTTAGTGAAATCAGTCCTTAGCCTGGCAGAATTAGGATGATCTGTTAATAATTTAAAATCACTCAATTTACTTCCTGTGTTCTACCTTCCAGCCTTAGTTTTGCTCCACAGTAACTATTTCTAGCCTTATCTACCCAAGTACAGGACAAAACCAGCTTTCTACTCTGGAGTACCTGACACTGGCTCATGCAGCAATGGAAAAGAAGAAAAAAAACACCAGGCACTGTGGCACATGCCTGTAGTCACAGCTACTCAGGAAGCGGAAGCAGGAGGATTGCTTTAGCCCCAGAGGTCAAGGCTGCAGTGAGCTATGATGGTGCTGGTGAAGAGCCACTGCACTCTAGCCTGGGCAACATAGTGAGATCCCGTCTCAACAAAACAAAAAGGTATAAGCAAGGGAAGAAGTAAAACAAAGCTCATTTTTCTCTTGCATCTGGTATAGATACATGAGAAGTCTTCACAGCATCTCAGGGTTTTCAATACAAACTTCATTCTTTAACAGACCTATGAAAGGATTATGGTTGTTTACATTCCTAGACTTTAATATATAAGTAGTTAACTTGAACAGTTAGCATGAACTCTGAAGAAGTATATTCATGGGAAGCTAAGTGTCACAGTAAAAAGATCATGAGCTTTACAGAATTTGACCTTGACATAAACTCTGGTTGTCGCACTTACCTATTAAAGGACTTTGGTTACGTTACTTAACCTCTGACCTTCAATTTTCTTCATTTGTTAAATGGAAATATCTAATATGCGGGACTAATGTGATTAAATTAGATATGAATTAAAAAAACCTGACATAACTAAAATCTTAGGTACACAAGAAGTATCAATTCTCTTCACCATGTAAACAGCTCTCTCAAAAAATAATATTTTCTTAAATGAAGGAAAGACCTTGGTTTGAGAAGACTAAACAGTCTAGGTTTATTTCCCCAGGCTTTTCAGCATTTATATTTTTATCTGCTTGGAGAAACAGTGATACAGATGCATCTATATCCTGTGTATGTGACACAATGTTCTTATATGGTGCATTTCCCTGGCCCCCAAATACCCCACAACCTAGTTTTTCCCAAACCAAAATCCTGTCCCTCCCTTCTACGCCATAAATTCACAACCGTCTCAAGACATTCAGAAACACTGCCTTATCCCAAACACCTTTATTGGCTTGGGTAATGTATTTTTCTAAAATAATGCCTTTTAGTGAAACAGGAATATATAATCACCCAGATCTTAGTTTATAAGTACCATTTCTCCACTAAAAAGAATCAGGGGTCTTTGGAGATACCAGATACAGGACAGAGTAAATTAAGCCTAGGTCATTTGCTGGGCCACAGAGCAAGGAAATGCTCATGGAGTCACGGGGACGCAAGAAACAACTTCAAGTCTCCTGCTGACCAAATTTCAGATATTACGAGCATCAGTGAGAAGAAAAAGAATAATGACTATAATTGACTATGTAATATTGAGTAAAAAACCCCCACAAGTTAACAGTGATAGTAACAAAAGAGAAAGGAAAAAAAACCCCATTTACCACCAATGGCATTATTACCCCAACCCTTTACTCCGAAAACTGGCAGAGGGAAAAACAAGGAATATATCCTGTTTTCTTAAAAGGAACTAGGCTGGGTGCAGTGGCTCACATCTGTAATCCTAACACTTTGGGAAGCAGAAGTGGGTGGATCATCTCAGGTCAGGAGTTCGAGACCAGCCTGGCCAACATGGTGAAACCCCGTCTCTACTAAAAACACAAAAATTAGCTGGGCATGGTGGCAGGTGCCTATAATCCCAGCTACCTAGGAGGCTGAGGTGGGAGGATCGCTGGAACCCAGGAGGTGGAGGCTGCAGTGAGCCAAGACTGCACCACTGCACTCCAGCCTGGGTGACAGAGCGAGACTCTGTCTCAAAACAAAAAAAGAACTAAATAGTTCATGCCCACTGATATAATTCATGCTTGTCAAAGCACTTACAGAGTTTTATTTGCTTTTTATAAATTTTTGACTTTGGCTTGTTATAAATACTAAGAATTAAGACAAAAATAATCAAAAGGCATCGTGGATAATATATTGCCTGGCTTTTATCGTGTCACTTTGAACTGAGGGAGTGATTGAAATACAACTTTTCCATCTGAATTTTGTTGGATCAAACGTTATATGGTAGATGGCTCAACGTAAAAGCAGGAAGGCTGACAAACTGAAAGGCCTAAGAAGCGAATATATGGTACTTATGCAGAATATACCTGTATGTACAACTATGTATTTGTGGGTTTACTTCTACTTCATTTTTCAGGTAAAAATAACTAGGTAATTTTGACAATCATCCAAATAGCCATTTCAATAACTATAACAAGCTAATGTGGAGAGCAAGTATTTTAAAAAATTTCTGCTTTAATTACATTTTTTTTTAAATAAGCTTCAAATCACAAAAGCACACATTTTACTCCCATGAAAAATAGATCCTTCTTATTATTTTATAATTTCTTTTCCTCTTTTCTTTTTAAAAATCACACTTGGATACTTTATAATCTTATGCAAATTTATTAACTTAACTGAAACTTATCTGTAAAATGTTGACACTTAAAATAAGCCAAATTCAGAGTGTGGGAAAGTCTAAAGGACAAAGAGTTTAGTTTTTTTTCCCCCAATAAATAAATAAAGGGTATTTTTTTCAAAAGGCAGAATTATTAAAAGTTTTTTCAAAACCAAAACCATTATAGTTTTCCAAACAACAAAAATTTTTTGACATCATTGAGGAAGGCTGAACAAATACTGGGTATTAAATAATATTGGAAACAATATTAGTATTATACTAAGAAAAAAGTCCTTATACATCAGAGATACATACTAAAGTATTTACAGGTGAAATGATATCTAGAATTATTTTAACATACACCAGATATACTCCTGTACAGTTTTTAATTGTACAAGAAAACTTGTACAATTAAGTGATAGTCATTCTGACCTCCACTGAATTATAATAGTAAAGAAGAATTATGACCTAGTTCCTCTTAATACTCAAACTCACCTCAAAAAGAGTTGGAAGAGGAGGTGGCAGACTTGTGATTTTGGCTGATCTCTCTTTTTCCACAAGCAGTGCTTCCTTTCGAGCTTTTATATGCCTTAAGAAACAAGAGATGTGATTAATTAATCTCTCAGTGATAATATTACAGTACAACTCTCAGGGTTAAAAATATGTAAGTCATAGGCTCAAGAAATCCTCTAGTCTGATTCCACAGGCTCAGTAAGCTTTACATGTGTGAAGAATCTATACACATGTTAAGAAAATGTTTACAAATTGAGAGAGGTCTGTCTAAAGACAGAAAGCTCTATGGTGGGGACCAACCCAAGAAACTCATAATGTTCTTTAGAGTGGAAAAAAAAAACAGAAATGTTAAAAATGGCCATTGCTAACTAGTAACAGGGCCCTTAATTTTTTACTTTGCTTCACTCATGTTTCCTGTGAATGGCCCTTTAATTTTACAACATGCAAAAAATACTAATGACTTCCAGAGTCTACAACCTTTTTAATGTTCTTAATCACATCAATTTTTATTTCGTGTTTACATCAGAAACAGACATTGGTTGACATGCATTCTGAACTAGCCATACATTTTTTCAGAAACTTAGTAACTGCTGCTAAACTCAACTCAAACTACAACCAGAAAAGAAAGCTCATTAGTTACTATGTTCACCTAAGCAAATCACTCCCTGTCCCCAACATTATTTTTAAATCAAGTTTAACAAATGCAATGAATATGCTACTATGATGTTTATTTAATATTTGCTTACACAGTATCCTATGTATCCTCTACTTTCAACCATGTTAGTTTCAGTTGAGATTATAGTAAAAATTATTACTTTACCAGGTTTTTTGTTTCATTAATATTTCTTTTTGATTTTTCTGTACTTTCAGGGCTTCTTTATGCCTCAAATCTGCTTTTCTTTTCCTTTCTGCTGCCTGCTGTGCCAAAGCATCCAAATCAGGTTCCTAAAAATATACATTACTTAAAATGTCGTGTTAAACAAGAATAAGAGAAATGTATCTCATATGACATCAGAAGTGATTTATCAATTTTGTCATCTTCTTTCTACATACTATAGCAGTGTTTCCCAGAGCATGATAACAGCACCACTGATGATATGCCATATTAGGTGGGATAAACACAAACATTTTAACGTAAAGTTAATGCAATCAATTAACATGTTATTAACAAAAATATAAATAGGATATTGAACTACTTAGGACATGGTTAAAGTAAGTAATAAAAGAGTCCATCTAAATTAAAATGTCAAATATATAGTGATATGGGTAGTTTCCCAGTCAGGGCAAAAATTGTGAACATGGTATTCAAATAACAGAGGTTTGGGAAACATTGCATTAAGGCACAAAGTTAATGTGGCACACATAAAACCACAAAAATCGGAGCCAGAACTGACGGCTATTACTAAAAACACAGACTAAAACCAAGGACCATGAAACAGATTGCCACAGTCTTTAAGATATTTTCTTTCTCACTAGTTGTTATCAAAGATTTACCTTCTTTGTACTAGCTTGTTTATTGTATGTGACTGATTCTGGGACTGCAGTATTTCCACATCATAAATCACAATAAATCAAAATAATGGGGCAGACTTACCACGATTTTCTGAAAGTCATCAAAAAATGTTTGTTATTTGTAAATGAAATCCAAATGTATATACATTCAAACCAAATGTTTAAGGGAAATACACTGAAATGAGAAATCTGAATTCGCCCCACCAAATCTGTCTAAAATGCCTGAGATGGACAACAACTTCTGATTCAGAAGATTATTATTTCCCCAGATAGAGGAGTACTGGAAGAGAATAATGCTAATTTGAATATCATAGGAAGACCAATTTTATTTGACATGGATTTTACTTGAAATAACTCTTAGTAAGAAATGAGCCTATTATTTGCAAATTATGTTAAATTTATAAAAAAGTTCAAGCTGCCCCAAAGAAATTCAATGCATGAAAATGTTATCAGAAAAGCATTCAACAACTATAATTTACTTTTTACTAATATTACTGCCACAACTGGGTAGTCAAGTAAGATCTCACTCACATTTTCTTTGGCCTGTCGATGTCCCTCTCCCATACTTCTTAAACTTGCCAAATACAGTTTTTCCAAGTTCTGTATTTTCTGAGTTTGTGATTCTTCCCATTCTGCCCTTAGCTCTTCTGCCAAACGTGTAAATTGTTGATTCCTCCTCTGTTTTATGTCTTCTCTTATCTGTAAGGCGATATCTCTTTCTTGTTCTCGAACCTAAAGGATGCATATTTAACAGGTTATATGAAAGGAGGTTTACTTAAACTTTTTTGAAAAGCTATTTGGAAACAGGAACTCAAACGAATTCTCTTAAGTCTGTCAACTCTCTCTGATACTCATCTTTATTAGATAAGGACTATTTAAAGCAGAAAATCTGAGTGAATGTACAAAAAGTAAAAATCTCAAGACTATATCTAATGTCTCCGAACTGATAGCTTTTATTCAGCGCCCACTCCCAAAAGGATGGCCATTATCACTCTTATAACCTATAAAAGCTAAAGTGATAAATATGATGCAACAAAATCTATAGCCCAGAGTATAGACAGAGCCAGATGAGAACTCCATTTCTGTTGTACATCATTTCTGATTCTAGACAGAATAGTGCCTGAAACATACTTCACAAAGACTTACTTTAAAAACACTTCTAGAAAGGGTTATCTACAATTTCCTGATAAATTTGTTTCAGCAGCTAATAATCTTTCCAATTAGCATTCTTCAAAGTCATCTAAGCTTCCTGTTACCAATTACAGACCATTTTTAAAAAAGATAAAGAGCTATTTTCAGTATTTGAGTCAAATAATACCTATCTTCCAACTCTTTTACAATCTACTTACCATCTCAGCCTATTTTTCAAGTGTTCCAATTAATACCGAAGAACCAGGGCTCTTGTATACCCAGAAGGTTTTTAAATACAACATTTAGAACATTCTAATGTAAAAGAATACAAGTAATTTGAGGAAGAAAGGAATTTAAAACTTTATTACAAATAAGTCATACCTGTAGCAATCTTAGTTTTCGCCTTCTTTCATAATCTTCCTTCAAAATGAAGGCTTCCTCATTAGGACTCAATCTCAGCTTGTGAGCATTCACGACTTTTCTTTTCATTTCTGTGTACTTTATGTATGACAGTTCTGAATTCAAAAAGGAAAATGTCTATAAAAATAATGTAACATTAAAATAGGGCAGCAAAGATCAGAATAATTTTGTTTGTTTGTTTGTTTTGAGACAGTCTTGCTGTCACCCAGGCTGGAGTGCAGTGGCGCGATCTCAGCTTACTGTAACCTCCGCTTCCCGTGTTCAAGCGATTCTCATGCCTCAGCCTCCAGGGTAGCTGGGATTACAGGTGCACGCCACCCCGGCTAACTTTTGTATTTTTAGTAGAGACGGGGTTTCACCATGTTGGCCAGGCTGGTCTTGAACTACTGGCCTCAAGTGATCCACCTGCTTCAGCTTTCCAAAGTGCTGGGATTACAGGCATGAGCCACCATGCCTGGTCAGAATAATTTTTAAAATTCGTGTTAATACTTTTGATATTTAAAGGGTTATATACGTGCAAGGAAAAATTGAGTAAACGAAGTCCAACTTATTAGCAATTATAAATTCACACTTAGATCAGTGATACTCAGAAGGGTGGGGAAGTGGAAATGAAGACTGAATCAGAATTACTCAGAAAAGTTTTCTCCCGTCTATAGCAGATTGTCTACCTCGAGTATCTGGACCTGACTTATTCCTGGTTAGCATTTCCAGAGTTTACTGAGCTTAAATGTGAAAAAGCACAAAGACCTAAAAAGATGTTAGAATAGCATAAATGTTTTCAAAACTATAATCTGACACTTTAGAACTTTCATAACTTGTTCATAACTAGCAAGGCTGCTGTAATTTCAAGGGTTCCTTGTTCCTAGATTCAACTCCCAGGCTACTGTACATAACTTGACCACCAAGTGTCATTGTTACCTCATGAAATCACATCAATCCCATGTTCTATACTCTACAGTAAACAATTCTTCAATAATTATAGTGACACAATTTTTACATGAATGACCTGCTCGGCTGTATCAAGTGTTTAGGTTTCCAGATCTATTCTTCTTCTTTTTTTTTTTTTTTGAGACAGAGTCTCGTTCTGTCGCCCAGGTTGAGTGCAATGACACGATCTCAGCTTACCGCAACCTCCGTCTCCTGAGTTCAAGTGATTCTCCTGCCTCAGCCTCCTGAGTAGCTGGGATTACACGCATTCGCCATCACACCCGGCTAATTTTTGTATTTTTAGTAGAGACAGGGGTTCACCATGTTGGCCAGACTGGCCTCGAACTCCTGACCTCAAGTGATCCGCCTGCCTGGTCGTCTCCAATTGCTGGGATTACAGGTGTGAGCCACCACGCCCGGCCCAGATCTATTCTTCTGTTGCTACCGTTCACACTGTATTCTCTCTCTCCTCCCTAGATTATAACATGCTCCTACTTGGGGGAACGAGGCAGAAAGAAATGGAATAAATATAAGAATCTATAGTTCTATAATTTAAATACCCTCTTCAGGTAATTCTGATATTAACTGGCTCCCATTACTGCCATTTCCAAAAAATTAGACACTTTACATCAGTACACGACCATTTTATCTGAGACAAGTCAATATTTCTCAGGTCTCCCTCACAATGACCAGGCAGGCAATCTCAGTTACTGAATATTTACATCTTTCTGAAGCTGGCTTAAGCCCTCCTTCCTCTACGAAGCTGTCCTCTGATAATTCCTGTTCCAATTTCCCACTCCTGATTTGCCCAACTCTAATACATTATTACCTATACATTCAGATGGGGACTAATTTTATGTTGTCTTAGTATTACCTCCTGTAGTTTTTCATCAACTACAGTTTGCTCTTTCTAGTTAGATTCCTAACAATTAAAGGACAGTGGCTATGGGTTTTTTAATAAAAATTTTAATATTCAATTAAATTTAGTAAATAACTACCAGGTAATATTTCACATACTATGGATGGACAATGTTTTCAACCAGGTGTAAACACAATAGGGGCTAGGAGACTGTGTATTACCTAACAGGGACTAATACCTTTCCAGTGACTTCTCCATCAGAATGTAAGCTCATCAGGGCAGAATGGACTTATTCACCATTTGATGTCCATAGCCTGAAAACAGTGTCTCGCCCATAGGTAGTTACTTCAGTAAGTGTGTTGACTGAATGAATGACTCAATGAGTTAATTCATGTGAAGTGCTACAGAGCTATACACAATCATCACTACCTTCAATAAGACTCTAATGCCAAAAAGGAGTAACTGCTTGCATTAAAAAATCTTTTAATGCATCCTACTCATCTAATATTCACACGGCTTTGGTAAGGGTAACTAAAGTACTGATTATATTTTTCATGCTATACATGAAGAAACAAGGCCTCTTGGGTTAAAGGCCTTTCCCTGAGTGACAACATCTAGTGGCGGAGGCAAGGGAAGAATCTGGTTTCCTTATTCTAAATGGCTCCTAACTTTCCAACACACAAAAACATGTGGAGTGGCGAAAATTTTATTTAAGCTGTTGTTTTTTGAGAGTGAGAATTTAAAAAACAGAAAAGAATTTAACAAAGAAGAAAAAAGATTAATCTTCACAATGTATCTTTATTATTTTGTCTGAAGGTCTAAGAATTCACTCATATTTAAATAATTAAGACTAATTCCTGAGGAATCTCATAGACATAATATCACTGAATTTTTAAAAAGCCAGACACAAAAGAGTACAATAAAATTGATTTATATAAAGTTCAAAAACAAGCAGAACTAATCCATGAGAGGTAAAAATAAAGTTACCTTACTGGAGGTTACTGACTCGGAGATGGCACAAAGAAGTTTGCTGGGGTACTGAAAATATTCGGTATTTTGATCTGTATGATGGTTTACACAGGTGTATACATATGTAAAAATTCCTCAAATGGTATACCTAGATTTGTGTTTTATTCTTATACTTTAAGGGGAAAAAAACCCTTATATTTTTAAGGAAAAAAATCTAATATTTCAGATTTTAAGTATCTATTACTTCATCTCAGAGGATTATCGAAAAACACATATACATTTATTATTTTTAAGCTCCTAAAATGCGATAGAATAACTGTTTCTTCTTGTGTATAATTTTTAAATTTTTTAAACTTTTTATTTGGAAATTTCAGGCTTAGAATTCCCATTTGCCCTTTCCCCAGCTTCTCCAAATGTCAACGTCTTGTGCATAACCATGGTACAATGATCAAAATCTGAATATTAACACTGGCACAATATTTTTTACTAATCTACAGGCAGTATTCAATTTTTGTCAATTATCACACTAATGTCTATTTTCTGGACCAGAAGCCAATCCAAGGATATAACACATTGCATTTGCTGCTGTGTAACTGTGGGTCATCTAAAAAGCAGATGCTAAGATGGGAGTAAACCTGCAAATATATTATTAGGAGAAATGCGTGTGTGAGGGAAAATGGGAGGGAGCTGATAAAAGTTACAAGCACCTCAGACTTCAATGTAAGTCTGACATTGAATGGAGGGAAGTAACAATGGGTAGACCCCTCTTAGACAGCCATGCAGTGTAAGAAATGTTCAGCAAGACCTGTGGGGAGATTCTCAGGAACAGGCCTGCCACTGTCAGTGGCTAGGAGCAGCCCATGGGAAGCATGGCCTCAGTGCAAATGGAGATTTCAGAACGCAGATTAAGATATGTGAGTTACATTCTCATAATGCCAAAGTTGTCATGTCTCCCTTAATCTGGGACGGTTTCTCAGCCTGTCTTTTCAAGACCCTGTCATTTTTGAAAATACTGGCCAAGTACTTTGTTGAATGTCCCTCCATTTAGATTTGTCTAATCTTATGTGATCAAACTGAGGTTATGTATTTTTGGCAAGAACACCACAGAATTGATTAGGCACCTTTCTCAGTGCATTGTTATCAAGAAGTAAATGATGCTGAATTTTGGTCACTTGGTTAAGATGATGTCCACCAGGTTTCTCCTCTATAGTTACTACTTTTCCTTTATAAATATCTCATGAAGACAGAGTGGAGGCTACAGAAATATGCTTTTCATCATACTTTTGCCCATTGACTTTAGTATCCATTGATGACTGTTGTCTGAAACAACTACTGCGGTGTTTACCAAACAGTATTTTCTATTTCCATTATTCCTTCTACAATTATCAATTGGAGTCCTGCTGTAAGGAAGTTTTCCCTGCTGCCCCATTTATTTGTTTATTAATTATTTATTCTTAGTAATATGGATTTTTAAATTCTACATTTTATTACTATCCAGTATTGGAGATGATACTACTTATCTTGCAAGATTTCATCCTGAGGATTTTTTTTTTTTTTTTTGGAGACGGAGTCTTGCTCTGTCGCCCAGGCTGGAGTGCAGTGGCGCAATCTCGGCTCACTGCAAGCTCCGCCTCCCGGGTTCACGCCATTCTCCTGCCTCAGCCTCTCCGAGTAGCTGGGACTACAGGCGCCCGCCACCACGCCCGGCTAATTTTTTGTATTTTTTAGTAGAGACGGGGTTTCACCGTGGTCTTGATCTCCTGACCTTGTGATCCGCCCGCCTTGGCCTCCCAAAGTGCTGGGATTACAAGCGTGAGCAGCCGCGCCCGGCCCATCCTGAGGATTAAATGGCTCCTGGTACATAGTAATCACAAAATTAACACTAAACTTGGAAGATTTGGGTTCAAGACCCAACACTGCCACTTATTAGCAGGAAGATACTGGCCAAGTCATTTAAGTCACTTTGGTCTCGTTTTCTTAAACTGTATAAAGGGAATAATAATCTCTACCCCAAAAGATTTGTTCTGACGATTATGTGACTTAGCGTGAAGTCTTCAAATGCACTCTAAGTACTAAGGACTCAAAAGTTCACCATTGCTTTAAAAGCTGAGTTTGTGACAGGATTGAATAACTGTGAGATTAAGGTGGCAGACACCAAAAGAGAGCGTGCTCTTTGTATGAAACGATTCCAGGTAAGGCTCTTTTAACAGCTACCAGGTGGCAGGCCATGTCCGCGGCCGCTCTGGGGAGCGCCCCTCCCCCTGGCACGGAAGCTCCGGGACAGGGGAGGCTGCGGGGGAAGCTCGCGCGACCCGACCCCAGGAGAGGGCGCAAAGCCTCTCGCACTGAGCTGCCGGGTCTGGGTCTGGTCCGGACACTCCTTACAGCCGCCGGCCCGACCGCGGGCAGGGCCCACGACCTGCGGAGCCTGAGAAACGCGGGCCGTACCTGCGTTCGCAACGAGGCGCCTTCCTACGATCCCTTTCCTTCGTAGTACAATTTCAGCTCTTGGGCCTCGGGGAGTCATGCTCCTACGGGGCGACTGGGAAGCCAGTGCGTCTATCACTCACCTGAGAACCTGGAGCCTGGACACAGTAGCCGCAGCTCAGAGTAAGTCGACCTGGTAAGCTCCTGCCCATCAGCTGCCCAGCAGCCGTTTCTGCGCCTGCGGGAAAGCCATCGCCGAGCCGCCGTCACTTCCGTCATTCAAACCGCCCGCCAATGGCGGGACCAAACCGCGGGAATAGGCCCGGTCCCGCCTTCCTCGGGGGCCGCCGGGAAGGCCGCGCTGTGTTAAAACCCCGCGCCCCGCGCACGCGCACAGGCACGCGCCAGCCCCAGCCTGCGTAGGGGCCCATTATTTGTCACACCTTGTCAGGCTTTGACCTTTAACCTTATGGGCCGAGCTCGGTGGCTCGCGCCTGTAATCCCAGCACTTTGGGAGGCCGAGGCGGGGGGATCACTTGAGCCCAAGAGTTCGAGGTTATGAGTTCAAGACCAAGTCCTTTTAAAAACATGGTAAAACCTCATCTTTACAAAAAATACAACAAAAACAACAACAACAAAAATTAGCCGTGCGTGGTGGTGGGCGCCTGTAATCCCAGCTACTCGGGAGGCTGAGGCAGGAGACTCGCTTGAACCGAGGAGGCGGAGGTTGCAGTGAGCCGAGATCTCGCCAGTACTGCACTCCAGCCTGGGCGACAGAGCCAAAGCCTGTCTAAAAAAAAAAGAGTGCAGAGCCATGAGGGTGACTTTTGTTTTAAGGCCCCATCATGAACATATCTTGGGATATGCATCCTTTTCTGTACTGACTACGGAATTCATTGGTACTATTATGCGCAGTTAATGTCTTATAGCTTTCATTTAAGGCCTCCAGCTCATAACAACAATGAGCCGTATGTTACCCTGTGTCTCCAGAGGTCCAATGCACGGAGAGCACCTCACGGATTTATCTGCTGTAAATAACCAATAGTCAGGCGGTGAGCACAGGTTAATACTTATTGAGTATCTGTTATGTGCCGAGTACATTATGTTAGGTGCAGGGGAGACAAGGGTGAATGGATTATGATGCCTGTATTAGATTTTGCAGTCTGGGTCATGGGGGTTAAAAATATCAGGAATCAGAGGATTAAAAATGGGGGGTGGGGATGGGAAGTTGCTGACCCGATCAGATCTGGCTGCACTGTGGAGAAAAGGTCAGAGAGAGTGAAGACAGAAGGCCGGATACTACTGCAGGAAGTGAAAGATAATAGCCATGAGAATGGAGAGAAGTGGGTAGATTGAATAGGAAACCAAACATCAGGAATTGGTGGTTGCCTGGTTATGGGAGGCAAAAGAGGAGAAAACAAGGGTGATGCCCAAGTCCCAGATACCTAACACCTGGGTAGATAGTGATAACATTCTCCTGGAACACACAGGAAGAGAACCAGGAGGTAGAAGTAATGAGCTAAGCTTTGAATATTTTGAATTTGAGCTGTTTATGAGAGATCTAGAGAAAGGGATGCATTTCAGAAATTTAGGACACAAAATTAGCAGTACTTGACAAACAATTGCTTGTCAGATTGAGAGAAAAGGGAAAGTGAAGTTAATTTCATAGGCCACTAGCTTGGGTAGCAGTGTTGATTCTTGATTGTAAAGGGGGAAATCAAAGATGGGAGTTAAGTGAGCAAGGTGATGAGCCAAGCTCTGTGTATATTGAACTTCATGTGCCTGTAGAACATCCAGTGATGTACTATAAGCAGATGAATACATTGGTAGATAGCCCACAGAAAGAACTAGGCTAAGCATAAAGGGATTTCCTTGTTATATGAGTAATAACAAAAGCCAGCGGAATGGATGAGATCACTTAGGGAGAATTTGCAGACTGAGAAGAGCAATGAGCAAAGAACCAAACTCCGAGGAACACCAAAACTTAAAGGGATGGAGTTGGAGGAAGGAACTGTCAAGTACAGAAAGAAATAGTGTGATTCCACCTCAGATTTACAGATCAGGATACTGAGTTACAGAGAGGTTTAGCAACTTGGCCAAGGGCACATTTAAGTCAAGGGTGAACCAGGACTAGAATTCACGTTTCCCTCCCAAATATTACGGTTCTACTCAGCCTGTCTCCCCATTTCCTGTCACATTTATCTTGAAGAATAATTGTATTCATTTTAAACATTTTTCAGCATCCTCCATACAGATGCAGAGATACTCTTCCATACCCAATAAAACATGTGCATATTATTTCATGCCTTGGGCTAGGTTTAGTGCCTGGACATGGGTTCCTGCACATGCTATCCCATGGCACTTAGGAATTCTTATTGAAATGAGCTGTTTATAGGGCTCTCTATTGATTACATTCTAAGTTCCTGGAGAACCAGGAGTGCACTTTGTTCAGTTGCCTGGCATATATGAACAAAGCTGAATAAATGAACAAATTATATGCTTCACTTCTTCAACCTGCATCCTGAGTAGAAATTCTACACTTGGAGATTTTGAATCGAGGCTTGTTCTGTTTTTAATAGAAGACAGTGAGGAATCAAAGCCCAAGTGGGCTTAAAGTCAGAGCATCTGGCTTAGCATTACCACAGATACTTTCTAGCCATGGGACCTCGATCAGTTGCTGCCAACCAAACCACCCTGGAATGTCCAACATGGGTCACTTACTATGGCTGGCAGCTGATGTTGGCTGGCAGCTGAGAGCTCACCTGGAAGTGCTGACTGGAGTGTCCACTCATGACCAGTCTATGTAGATTGGACATCTCACTCCATTGTGGCTGGTTTGGAGAGGGAGCATCTTAAGAGCGAGCATTCGCAGAGAAAGAAAGTGGAAGCTGCAAGTCCTTTAAAAGGTGAGGCAGAGAACGAGTTGTAGTAAGTTGTACCACATTTTATTGGTTAAGTAACATGGAGCCAGCCCAGATTCAAGTGAAAGGGAAATGAACTCCATCTCTCAATGGAGGCAGTAGCAAAGAATTTGTAGCCATCTTAATCCACCACTATTTCTTAGTAATACTTCATCTCCCCTCTCTATAGGATGGTTGTGAGACTCAAAAGGCATGAATCATGTGAGAGCACTTTGTATACTCTAGAGGGGTATACACATACTAGGTAGTTTAGCAGTTATTTTATTTTATTTTTCTGTCCAGCACCTTTCTCTCCTCCTCTGGTACAGACCCAGACCTCTAGGCCACAGGGGTAGGCATGTGACCCAGACTGGACAAATCACAGTTCTTGTTTCCATTGCCATTGTGACCAACCGAGGTATGGGTATATGACCTAATTGGGGCAATCAGAGTCTTTCACAGGAATTGGCACTGGAGACAGCAGAAACAAATATTTTCCACTCTGGGCTCATGTTAGGATGTAAACCTGGAGCTTTCCCAGGTGGTCCCCCACAAGCTGGTCTGAAAGAATGAGTGTGACAGCAAGGAGCGCAGAGACAGAATTCGGATAGTGTTCAAGTCCCTGGATCTAGCCATACCTGAGGTCAATATGCCTGCCTATTCTGCAGCAAACTTGTAGTAGCCATTCAATATTTTACTGAAGCTGCTTTGAATGGGAATTTCTATTTTTTTGCAAATTAAAAAGGGCTGTAGATTTTGATTTAAATTCTCATAGACAAATCTGGATGTCTTGGGAGATAGTATAGAATAATGTTTAAGATCTTAGCTGAGCGCAGTGGCTCACACCTGTAATCCCAGCACTTTAGAAGGCCGAGGCAGGAGGATTGCTTGAGCCCAGGAGTTTGAGACCAACCTGGGAAACATAGGGAGACTCAATCTCTACAAAAATATTTAAAAATTAGCCAGGTATGGTGGTGTGCACCTGTAGTCCTAGCTACTTGGGAGACTGAGGTGGGAGGATAGCTTGAGCCCAGGAGGTCAAGGCTGCAGTGAGCTATGATTGTGCCACTGCAGTAAGTAAAGTTTGGGCAACTGAGTGAGACCCTGTCTGAAAAATAAAAATGTTACATAGATTTCTTCCAATTGGATGTAAACTTCTGGCTAACTCTGTGACTTTGAGCTAGTTACTGGACTTCTTTAAAAGTCTGTTTCCTCGTCTCTTAAAGAGATGTAGTAAACGTACTCAAAAGGTTCTTGTGAGGTTTAAAGCTCTTGAAACAATGTCTGGCATAACATGTGCAATAAATGTTATCTTTTTTGGCTTTTATTTTAATACATTCATTTTAGAATACAAGAGAGGGAAAAAAACCCAAACTCTTAAATGTGCTTATTGGTGTTTTGGATTTGATTTTTTTTTTTTGGTAGAGATGGGCTGTTGCTTTGTTGCCCACATTGGTTTCAACTCCTGGACTCAAGTGATTCTCCCACCTTGGCCTCCCAAAATGCTGTGATTACAGGCATGAGCCACCACACCTGGCCTGGTTTGAGTTTTAATTCAGTCTTTTTGTAGAGTTTAGGCCTAGGGAGAGGTATGTGTATTTAGTTTCTAGTATTGTTAACCTATTGAGAATGAACATCAGTAACCAGTGATCAAGAGGAAGAATTGTCCTCAGCAGTAATGACATTAGTGTCACTGGTTTATAATGCTGCCACTCTTCAAAATGCAACTGAAGCCATTTAAGATTCGAACAGTTTAAGATGTTTCTCTGATGGCAAGGGTTTCACTGTTTCATCTTTATCCATATCCAATATAAACAAATGATACTTAAGTGGGGAGGAACCCTCAGTAATTCTTACATATAAAAGCCAGAAAAAAGGGGGATCTCTGCAAGAACAAAAGTAATCAAAGAACTTCCATCTGACCATCTGCTAACTGCCCTCTTTCTCCCTAATATACACACCACAGGAGCTTAACAAGTGTCAGTGTCTCAGTAGAATAATTTAGAGCTACTACCAGGAGTGAAATTAAGAGTGCCAGGCAGGAAAGGAAGGATAGGCTGAGAAAAACTTTTAAAAGCTGTAAATATTTTTTAAAGGTACAGGGTAGGAGTTGAGCCAAGGAATTGAGCCACTTACTTAAAGACAGTAAGAAACAAAGAGGAGATAATAGGGAAATTCACTGGTTTTGTTCTATCTTTTAAATCTTTCCCAGCACATTGCTAATATGATGCGTATCAAAAATATGAATACCTGTTAAGACATAAGTGTGTAGAGTTTGAGTTTCATGCTTAGAGAGAGAGAGAGAAGTCTACATAAAAAGAAAAAAAAAAAAAAGGAAATCATATACAACCCAAAAAAGTACATAGCCATTGAGGGGGCTTGGGTAGGGTGGGGAAGAGTTTTGAAGATGTGTGTTTGAACATCTACTTGACCAACAGTTAACCTCCGAAGCTCAATGTCTATTTATAAAATAGGGATTAAAAATACCAAACATTTATTATGCACCATGTGTGCCAGAAATATTAATACCTACCCTATCTCATAGAGCAGTTGTAAAGATTACATTTTAAAATTTTGCATTGTAAAGATCAAATAGAAAATTTGTAAATATCTTACATAGAAGCATATAAATAACTATAAAAGATCCTCCTATGATTTAGCCACTGGTCCAGACTCAGGGCGGGTCACTGCCACACCACCATTTCTTTGTTACTGCCATTTGACTCACTTGAACTGATCCAGCTTACAGAGAACAAGAACATCAATCAGTTCTGTTTACTTAGCATTCTCTTTGTCCAAAATTATTTTCATTTACCTGTGAACATAACTGTAACCCTACACCCTTGCTACCCAAAGGGTGGTCCAAGGACCAGCAGTGTTGTCATCGCCTGGGAGCTTGTTAAGAATGCAGACTCTGAGGCTTCTCCCCAAACCTGCTGAACCAGAATCTGTGTTTTAACTAGATCTGCAGGCAATTTGTATACACATTAAAGTTTGAGAAACACTGTTCTACACAAAGCCCTATATGAGGTAAATAAGCTTGATGCTATACTGGACATTTTGGAATCAACAGGTGAATTGGTGATATTTCCTAACCACAAGCTTAGTTTTCTCATTGCATTATAGCAGACCCCTCAGTATGAGTCTCCTTTGTACAGATCTTATCTCTTAGAGTCACTATGATGTATTGTTCTTCAAAGGAGATTTTGTCTCTTCAACTTCCTCCCTCTCAGTATTGTCTACACATCTGCTCCAGCCTCAGACACTCATCTCTGGGGGTAGTTTTCTTCAGCTGTCTCCTTGCATTTTTGCTTTTCCCTCCTCGGGCAGGGTATCTTGTTTCTACCCCAAACATTCTGTCTCCTTTCTTAAAAACTGTAAAGACTTCCTTTAATAGTTTGCTACGGCTGCCATAACAAAGTCCTGCAAACTGAGTAACTTAAACAACAAATGTTAATTATCTCACAAATCTGGAGGCTAGAAGTATGAGATCAAAGTGTCTGTTGGCAGGGCCATATTCCCTCTGAAGATGTTAGGGAAGTGTCTGTTCTAAACCTCCTAGCTTCTGGTAGTTCCTTGACTTGCAGATGCGTCATCCCAATATCTGCCTTCAGCTTCAGATGGCGTTCTCCGTGTATGTGTGTGTGTGTGTGTCCAAATTTCCCCTTTTTCTAAGGACACCAGTCATACTAGGTTTGGGGCCCACTCTACTCTAGTATAATCTCATCTTTAATTACATCTGCAGTGATCCTATTTCCAAACAAAGTCACATGCAGAGGTGTTGGGGCTTGAGATTTCAACATATGGTTTCCTGAGGAACACAGTTAACTCCTAACACTTCCTCTTGAAGCTAGTGCAAGGATTGTGAAGTACTTGAAACAACTCCATTTGTTCATATAACTCCCAACTCAGGATTTCGCAGTATAAAATCATAATATTTTGCATGGGCAAAGTAGGTGGGAATATTTGCTTCTTATTAGTGTGGAATTACTGTTGTGTGACTCCAAGTGTTGCCCACATCTTCCTAGCATGCCTGCTGTGCTGTTGGCTTATAATGTGAGCTTGTCTATGGAAAGAATGATTCCTGAGAGCATCAAGCTAAGTATGCACTGATAAGTAGTGAGATAAAAATGCCCTTCCCTTCATAGCCGCAAATCTAAAAGCTATCCATCTTTCAAGGCTAATGTTGTCTTATGAATTCTAATGTCTACCATTTTATTGAGTCCTTAAGTAGCCTGGTATTACATGGCTCAAGTGACAGAGCTGGGGTTTTTACCCAGACATTTCTAACAGTAAAGTCCATACCCTTCCCATTCCTTTCTGCTCACCCCACTGTATTTGACTCCACCCCAATCACTCAATGTATTATTCCTTTTCTTGCACTGCTCTAAAGAAATACCCAAGATGGGGTAATTTATAAGGAAAAGAGGTTTAATTGATTCACAGTCTGCATGGCTAGGGAGGCCTCAGGAAACTTATAATCATGGTGGAAGGGGAAGCAGGCAAGTCTTACATGGGTAGCAGAACAGAGAGAGAAGCACGAAGGAGGAGCTTCCAAACATTTATAAAACCATAACTCACTCACTATCACGAGCACAGCATGGGAAAAACCACCCCCATGATCCAGTCACGTCCCTCCTTTGACACATGGGAATTGCAGGTCCCTCCCTCAACATGTGAGGATTACAATTCGAGGTGAGATTTGGGTGGGGATGCAGAGCCAAAGCATATCACTCAATAAATATTTACTGAGTTCTTGTGTGAACAGTGGTCTATGCTATATGTGTTTCTCTTCTAGCCAGCTGTGATCTGTATGTATCCTGAACTTTCTCTGCTAAACTTTAATCACACCTTCTACCTTGAAGGAAATCGCATCTCTACGGGGCTAGAACAATAGGTAGTCCTCAGTAAATATCTGATGAACAAATGAAAGAACGTATGTACTCACAAATAATAGACTGTTTTTCAGATCCATGT
The DNA here is from genome assembly GCF_009828535.3 of Hylobates moloch. Classification (NCBI taxonomy): domain Eukaryota; kingdom Metazoa; phylum Chordata; class Mammalia; order Primates; family Hylobatidae; genus Hylobates; species Hylobates moloch. The sequence goes on along the minus strand of NW_026652286.1, from coordinate 66,234,238 downwards.
CCTGATTATTGTAGTATGATCTAGCTTAAAAAATAATTCTGGGCTTTAATTCATTGGCTAGTAGGGAGGCCTTTTCCAGTATATGTCTGGTGTGATTAAACTTTGTGCCTGGTGTACCCTCTTTTACTTGACTTGTTCCTATTGAGTGGCACCTGATGACCCAATTCTGAAGTCAGATCAGTTGCATATGGTCTTATCACCATTTCAGTCATGCACCACCCATTAGAGAATCACCTTTTCTGGAGCTCCTGGAGGCCTCTCCAGCATGTTCCATCTCCCTCACACCATGTCTGTGGGTTCCATATTTGGGCTCATGTTGACCTTTCTCCATTAGATAAAGCCCTTATCCTGCTTCTGTTAGTTGAAATCTCATCTCCAGTAATACTTACCAAGTTTCAAGCTTCTATTCTGCCCCTGCCTCTTCACCCACTTTCTTTTTCTCTCGCCTCCCATCTTTGCTCCTAAGACTTCGCTATTGGGATTTCACTTTTGGGATTTTCCCCAAGCTCTCTGATAGGGATCTATGCATCCTGCACATTCTCTCCTCAGCTTTATTAAAGAGCTAAGGACTTCACAATCTAATGTCATCAAGCCACCAGGCCCAGGTCAGAAGAGGAGTGTACCTTTTCAGTAAATGTCCCTCTTTCACCTTCAACCCTAGTCACGGCACACCATTCTCAGGAAGACCTAAATAACAAACAAAACCATACACATTTTGCTGAGAGCAGAATTATCACCATCATGCCCATTCTACAGATGACAAAATTCACTCTCAAAAAGGCTAAATAGCTTGCCTGTTATTACTCATCTTGTCAACCACAAGAGGAACACTCAATCCCTGGTCTTTTGACTCAAAATCTAAGGGTCTTTTTGCCAGCACAAATGCATACTAACATGTTAAAAAGAGTCACCTTTTGGGCTAGGAAATTTTGCATTCCTTTCCTTCAAGAACAGTAGGTTCCAGGCCAGGCACAGTGGCTCACATCTGTAATTCCAGCACTTCGGGAGGCCAAGGCAGGCAGATCACTTGAGCTCAGGAGTTTGAGACCAGCCTGGGCAACATAGTGAAACCTTATCTCTACTAACAATAAAAAAGGAATTAGCTGGGTGTGGTGGCATGTGCCTGTGGTCCCAATTACTTAAGAGGCTGAGACGGAAGGATCGCTGGAGCCCAGGAGGTAGAGGCTGCAGTGAGCCGTGATCATGCCACTGCACTCCAAGTTTTTGAGACCCTGTCTCAAAAAAAAAAAAAGCTATGTTCTAGTTTTATGACATCCACCTCTGTTCTAAAGTATGACTTCTAGATAAACATTTATGATTTCTGAGGGAGCAGGGGAAGCATTTTTGGAATCTGTGCCTTCTGCTCCTCACCCCTGAGATAGCCACGGGCCCCCTTGATGACTCACCTTTATGGCTAGCCTCTCATGGCCTCTCCTGACCCTCATCTACTCCGCGTCTCATCCCTCAGGCTAGCTAGTTCAGGCTGAAGGATTCAGTTAGACTACTCTTCCTAGGTGCATGTTTGCGTTTTAAGAAAGCCATTCAAAGCCTTAATATAAGGAAGCAAGCAACGGTCCAGTTTAGGCACTGTCCTGCCTTTACATGGTAGTGACAAGGCCGGTAGTAGGAGATGCGGCAAATACCTCAGATGAATCCTTTATGGGTATTTTCTTGCAATTCCAGTTGGAAAAAAAGTGACAGAAATTATAATGTCTGCCACTAGGGGGCGGATTAGCCAAATTTTGGAATATTTGTGGGCGAGTGAGAAGACTCAGAAATTTTTTCTTTTCCTATTCTCACAAATTCCCCTGCATCAGACAAGAGGAGACCAGCATCACCAGAAATAGGAAAAAGCAAAGGCAGCAGCATTGCTACTGGCAAGAGCAGGGTCCCCCATTGTCATCCTCTCGAAATGTATTAGCGCACGAGGGTAGCACACCCAGGTAACAACAGCCTGGTATTCAGTACCTGTTAAGTGTCAGGCACTGTGCTAGGCACTTTACCTACATTGTCTTCCTTGATCCACACAGCAATCTTCTGAGGCAGATTTTTCAAATCATTATTTTACCGGTGAAGGAACAGGCTTGTGAAGGTTAAATACATTGCTCGAAAGCAAGCAGCTAATACGTGGCAGAGTTGGGATTTGTATTGCTATTTGTGGGGAGTGATAGATGGGTTAAGGACGAAGTCTTGAAAGGGGTTGATATTAAGTCACCATTCAAAGCCTCTAACAGAGCTTCAGCGAGAGGCACCGCCTGTCTTAGGCAGTGGCTGTAAGGAGAGAAAAGAGTTTTAAGCATATTATGTGTGTCTATTGTAAAAAATAATATGGAATATCATAAAGAAGAAAGCAGAAACTATCTTCAAATCTTATGTAGATAAAGCACTTTTAATCATTTTTAGTCAGTACTTGCCTATGCTGGTTTTTGTTTTGTTTCGTTTTGCTTTTTATTGTTCTTGCATTACCATGTAAATAAATATAGAATCTTCACTAACAATTTTAATGTTTATGTTTTGTTCTTCTGTACTTAAACCTCTTAAATTACTTACCCAGTACCTACTGATAAACTTTTTATTAATTTTCAGGTTTTTTACCACTGTGAACAATTGTGTAATAAATTCTTTGTGTTTGCTTCTTTCCAAGGTATCTTCTCTTTTATTTATTGGATCCCATCCTATCTCCCTTAATCAAACAGTTGTCCCTGTTTTTCCTTTGCCGTTTTTCCTCTCTCTGCTATACTATTTCTTTAGCAAACAGATATGAGATAATAACTTCCATCTCGTTAAAAAAAATCTTCTTTGGGCCGGGCATGGTAGCTCACACCTGTAATCCCAACACTTTGGGAGGCTGAGGCGAGCAGATCACTTGAGGCCAGGAGTTTGAGACCAGCCTGGCCAACATGGTGAAATCCCGTCTCTACTAAAAAAGAACACACAAAAATTAGCTGGGTGTGGTTGTGCACACCTGTAATTCCAGCTACTTGGGAGGCTGAGGCAGGAGAATTGCTTGACTCCAGGAGGCGGAGATTGCAGCGAGCCGAGACTGCGCCACTGCACTCCAGCCTGGGCAACAGAACGAGACTACATCTTTTAAAAAAAAAAAAATTTTTCTTTGATGTCACTCCACCTCCAACTCCAGCCCATTTTCTTGTTTCCTTAGACACCTAGAATGCTTGACAGAGTTGTTTACTCTTATCAGCCTTGCATCATCTTTTCTTGCTTCTCCTAAACCCACTCCATCAGGTTTTGTCCACAGTCCTCCACACATAGTTCTTGCCAAGATCACCATGACCTCCATGTTGTCAAGCCCTTGGTTTGTCCTCCAACTTCATCTTCCTTGACCTCTGAACAGCACTTGACACCTGATCATTACTTGTTGGAATTCGTTTGCCTTCCAGGACACCACCCTCTAGGAGGCTCTCCTATTTTATTGGCCACTGCTCTTCAGTCCCTTTTGTCTGTTTCTCCTCGTCTTCCTGACCTCCAAATCTTGGACTATCGTGGAGTTCCATTCTCAGAACTTTTTTGTTCCTTACCTACATTTGTTCCTTAGGTGATCTCGTCTGGACTCAGGACTAAATCCCAGCATTCTACTCCCACATATATATCTCCAATCTAGACCTTTCCCTGAACTCCAGATTCTTAACCCAACTGCTTGCCTAACATCTCTACTTAGATGTCTAAGACACATCTCAAACTTGACAAGTGGAAAGCCCTTGATTTTTCTGAGTCTACCTCACCCAAATTTTCTTCCTCAGGCTTCCCCATCTCAATAAATATAATACTAACAAGCTGCAAATCTCAGAATCATCCTTGACTCCTTTCTTTTACAACTCACATCTGTATCGTGAGGAAATCCTGATGGCTCTATCTTCAAAACATATCTAGAACTCAACCACTTTCAGCCACCTCCACTGTCCTCTCCCCCATCATATCTTATCTGGATTATCATGGCTTCCAAGTGGCTTTTCTGCTTACTAAGAAGTCAGAGGGTCTTTACAAATTCAAGTAATCGTTCATCACTGCTTTGCCTAGGGCTCTCTGGTTCTGCCTGTCTCATTGAAAGTAATGGCTGACAATGCCTTGCATTATCTCAGAGCACTGTCCCTCAGCCCCATCCAGCCTGCTTCAGTTTCCACCCTCCCTCACTTTGCTCCAGTCTCACCAGCCTCCTTGCTGATTCTTAGACACACCAACATGCTCCCATCTCCGCACCTGTTGTTCCCTCACTTGGAATCATCTCTTCATGGGTATTTCTATGTCTTGTTTCCCTGGTTCCTTCAAGTCTCTTCTCAAATGTGTCCTTAACAGAGAGGTCTTTCCTAACCACACTGTAGGAGCAGGACATTCCATCTTCTCTTGCCCTGACCATTCTCACCACCAACACTACCACCACTACCCACCCACCCACACATACACCTCCCCACCATACACACACACTTTTTGTCATTTGTCTCCCTTGACTATAATGAATGCTTCTTTGCTTATTTTGTTGTTGGCCCAGTAAAGAATATCCCTAATGCCTAATCTAATGCCTTGCACATATAAGAGCTCAACAAATATCTGTTGGATGAAATAATGAATATTCATCTTCTAGTGTGGTTATCTTTTCATGATAGGCTTTTAGGAGTGGGATTACTGACACCAAGGGTATGAATATTAAAGACATATTTGACACATTCAACAATTTATGTTCCCATCAACAGAGTACTATTGACCCAACTCAAAATATTTGCCTATTAGATTACTAAAGATGAAAAAGTATTGACAAAACCTATCAACTTTGTCAATACTTTTCATCTTTAGTAGTCTGATAGGCAAATATTTACATTTTAGGATTATTTGAATGTTTTTCTGTGTATATTTCTTGACCATTTATATATATCATTTGTGTGAATTCCTAGATTATATTCTTTGTCCACTTTTCTATTGCAATTATTTCCTGTACTGACTTGTTCTTTCTGCATTAAATCTTTGTTTAAATTGCCATTTTTTTCAGTTTAGCATTTGTCTTTTCATCTTATTTTTGGTGTTTTTGCCAAAAAGAAGGTAAATTTTTAATGCAAATTTATTCATTTTTCCCGTGTAGTTTTTGATTTATCCAATAAGAACATAGTTATGTGAATGAATATTTGAATATTGAGCCTGCTCAGGCTTTCTTGGTAATGTTTGTTAAGCATATTCTTTCCTTGGAGGTAAATGTCTTGATAAAGTTTTATATCATGGGTCTAGGTAGAAGGAGGTGGTACAGCACTACATGACCCATCAAACATATAGTCCCATGAATCTGGGGAGTAGGAATGCTATACCAAGGCAAAGTGACATGAAGCCAATTACTTGGGGAGTTCAGGGAAGGGTGAGCTGACACAGTTGTTAAACATCTATATGTAAAGTGGGTACCAGAGGGAGAACATTGTGTAGCTCCTGGAGACTGTGCTGTCACAAGGTTCTGCTCCAAGGAGAGATACATAAATGAACACAACTACACAGGTTCTGGAGAAACAGAAAAGTTTACACTGACAGGATTCTCAGGCAGTAGAACCATATATCCAACAGCAATTTCCCTTGTTTCCTCAGCAGTATTGACTGACATATATCACCACTAATTGGTGCTATACGTAAGCACAGCTAAGGCAGCTGTCTCCCCCTCATCCCCCCGTGTATCAGGCACTAAAGATGTCCTCAGGTGCAGAAACAATACTTTCTCGTCCCAGTATAAATGGGATGAGTTAGGGTAGTGCTTTCCATCCATTGTCCCACAGATGGGTTAAGGTGTACTGACATATTTATTCCTGGTAAACATGGCTGCTGGTAGAGGCCCTGGGTGGCCTAAATCCCCAACCCTTACTCCTCAAAGTACTGTTTGTGGACTAGCAGCATGGACATCTTCTGGGAGTTTCAGAATCTGCATTGTCACAGATGTCCAGGTGATTTGCCAGGAAGTTCAGAAGCTGTGCCCAAAACAATTGACTCTGGTTTTGAACAACACCATCATTTAATTCCACTTCAATGTATTATCATTCTTTGTTTCTTGATTGTGAGAACATTTGGAGAGCACTGATTATTATAATCAGACGTAGGAAAATGATCAAATAATGCAGTTGCTGCTATTGTTTTTTAAATTGCTCTGTTTTCTGGAAAAGTATGGACACTATTTATCACTTGATTTTGTGGGCTTTGTAGCCCTCTCTAATTGTTCACATGTAATATAAAGCTTGCCCCTTCTTAATGAGACTGTGAGATCTTAAAGAACAAGGACTATTTTATCTTATAACCCTTCCTCATAATTTTTTAATACCGTAAAGTGGTGTTGTGCAAACTTTGCATAGGAATAACTGTGGGGAAGATATCTTGTTAAAAATGCAGATTCTTATTCAGTAGCTCTGAGATTTGGCATGTCAAGCAAGCTCTCAGGTGATGCTGATACTGATGGTCCACGGACCACACTTTGAGCAGCAAGATTGTAGGGTATTCATTTTATTCTCACAATGTGTTTATGAGGTAGGTGAGTTTGATATTATCCACATTTTATAGATGAGGTACCTGAGGAACAGGAAATTAAAGTCATGCCCAAGATCCCATAGCTAGTAAGTGATGGAGTTGGATTTCCCATGGTGTTTGCCTCTTATAACCCATTCTTCCTTTGCACAGTAAAGGATAGAAGGGCAATGGATACTGGCCCTACAATTGCTAGAGGCTCCAGAGCAGCCTGGGGTCTAAGGCAAAAATTTTTTATCTCCTCTTTGGATGGCCATGACTCAGATAGTGTGTTTTAGACTGGCATTATGGTGAATAAGAGTTTTGTACCAGGGGGACATTTGGACACTCTCTCAGTGGCTACAAAATAAGTTTTACCCAAGATACTTATTACTTTACATCTATCTATCCTGGATCACTTGTAGTACTTTAAAAACATAGATTCCTGGGCTCCACTGAGAAGATACCAAATCAGCATCTTCAGAGACAGGAGTTCAGGCATCTGCATTTTTTTCATTTAAAATTTTTTAAGAGACGGGGTCTTGCTATGTTGCCCAGGCTGGTCTTGAGCTTCTGGGTTTAAGTGATCCTCGCACCTCAGATGTGCCACCACATCTGGCTTGGCATCTGCATTTTTCAAAGCACCACATGTGATTCTAACGGATGATGAAGGTTTCATAAAAATCACTGCACACTCTCTCTTTCCATCTTCGCCAAGCTGAATAGTGGAAGAGCTAATGATTATTAAAACTTACTGTAGGCCTGCTAATTGCTCAATGTGTGGATACAGGACCAGCAGCACTGGCTTTACTAGGAAGCTTGCTACAAGAAGTAAGAATCTCGGCCGGGCGCGGTGGCTCACGCTTGTAATCCCAGCACTTTGGGAGGCTGAGGCGGGCGGATCACGAGGTCAGGAGATCGAGACCACGGTGAAACCCTGTCTCTACTAAAAATACAAAAAAAATTAGCCGGGCGTGGTGGTGGGCGCCTGTAGTCCCAGCTACTCGGAGAGGCTGAGGCAGGAGAATGGCGTGAACCCGGGAGGCGGAGCTTGCAGTGAGCCGAGACTGCGCCACTGCACTCCAGCCTGGGCGACAGAGCGAGACTCCGTCTCATAAAAAAAAAAAAAAAAAAAAAAGAAGTAAGAATCTCAGGCCCCAACTCACATCCACTGCATCAGAATGTGCATTTTAACAAGATCCCCAGGTGATTTCTATGCACACAGAGTTTGAGAAGCACTGTTTTACATGCATAATCTCGTTTCACTTTATCTTTCCAACAAATTCCAAGGTAATTTTTCAGATGTGTGGGTGTTGAGGTCTAGGGAAGTTAAGTAATCTGCTAGTAAGAATTCAAAATTGGCTCCACCTGAATCTAGAACCCACGTTCTTAACAAATATATCAGTGATTCGCACAATTTAGTATATAGATTTACCTAGGGAGCTTATTAACAATATTGATTCCTGAGCTTTCTCCCTGAAATTCTGATCCAACCCATCTGAGGCAGAGCCCAGAAATCAGCATTTTAACCCTTCCATCCCAGGAACTTCGAGGGAGGTGACCGCAGAACACAATTTGCAAAGCACTGGCACTTTATTATATTTACTGAAAGTACTTTTGGGGAGAGAACTACCCTATATTTTCAAATCACTTCAAAATGAGAGCTTGACTAATAGTAATAAAGATTTTTTTTTATTTTTTATTTTTTACTTTTTTACCAAATTCTGGATTGAGATCCCCTAGGCACCTCTGGATCTAATCCCAAGCTTTGGGAGAAAGCGTGAAGGAGGCCAGGTAAGGTAAAGACCCAGATCTGTTCGAGAATAAACCCAAAAGCTTATTTTTCACACTTTCCAAAACTTAATACAGGCAGGGATGTTGGTTACCTTTTAAAAATTTTATTAGATTTCATGTATAATTTAAATCACTGGGTGGCTGTAACTCCTGCTAATAAATTGTGTACACCCTGAACACAATAAAAATCAGCTGGTACAGCAGAATGGGTCTGTTCAGTGCTGAACCCCTAAGGGCATGACAAAGTTAAAAAGAGATGAACGATAACTAGCCACAGAGGTACAGGATCTCTCTTCTTGAATTTTGTTTCAACAAAATACATTTTTAAAACATGTTTTGTTTGACATAACACTCCTCTCCTGAAGACCTCAGGGTGCTCTGTGTACACACACACATACACGCCTGCATGCATGCACACACGCACATTCCCATTGCCTTCATCTGATGCTTACCACGAGGATGTACAAACAGGAAGAGAACTAAAGTGAAAGAAGTAGAATGAAAGCCGGGCACGGTGGCTCATGCCTGTAATCCTAGCACTTTGGGAGGCCACGGTGGGCAGATCACTTGAGGTCAGGAGTTCAAGACCAGCCTGGCCAGGTAAAATCCCGTCTGTGCTGAAAATACAAAAATTAGCCAAGCATTGTGGCACAGGCCTGTAATCCCGGCTACTTGGGGGGCTGGAGCATGAGAATCACTTGAACCCGGGAGGCGACGGTTGCTGTGAGCTGAGATCACGCCACTGTACTCTAGCCTGGGGGAAACAGAGTGAGACTCTGTCTCAAAAAAAAAAAAAAAAAAAAGTGGAAAGGATCAGTAGTGGTAAATTACTTGCTAAGACTCACCATTTTGAGTCCACTCAGTCATTATATATATATATGTATATAGAACATTGGTTACACTCTAGGCCATTTGGTAGCTACTTAAGTGGCAAATGAGAGTATATCACAATCTCCACTCTCAAGAGTATATCACAATCTCTACCCTCAAGATACCATGCTCATCCTGGAGCAGTAGGGTAGGGACAGGAGGAAAAACACACATGTACACAATTTTAACATGTTAGCTTAATGGGGGCAATGCCTCCTGAAAATAGATCTCCCTGGAATTTATCTGTTATCAATAAGGAGGAAATCTGGGCTTGGAAAATGTGATACAGTGAGCAGCCAGCAGTTCTGGAATGCCTACTTAACTCTGTGCCAGACATGCCCCACAGCAACTGGCAATCTCTGAGTAGTTATCCCAGACTTGCAGATGAGGAGGGGAAGCCCCAAGAGAGTTAAAAACATGCCCATGGTTACAATGGGGGAATGTGGCATAATTAAACCTAGGTTGTCAGACTCTAGAGCAGCGTTCTTCTGACCTTACAATCTTATTTCCATTGTTGAGAAGGCGATAAAGAGAAGAAATGAAATCCATACATGAAGAAAATTTGACATAGAAAAATAACACTCTAATGATTATGGCTGGGTTTTTGGAAATTCAATTTTGTAGTACTGGATCAAGTTTGGTAATTTACTAAACGAGTAGAAGGATGGCCTGGGGAAGGCTAGGTGGTTGATTTCCTTTTATAAGGTCTGAAAGAGATCCATGTAATGAGAGTGCACCCCAGCCATCCCATATGATAATGCTTAGTTTATTCAAAGGTGACCCCAGTATCAAGTAGGATTATAGATTCTGAGATGAGATTTTGTTAAAGGTTTTAACTCAGAAAGATGAAATCAGGGGTCTCAGAACATGACATACCACTACCCAGGTGCTGAAATCATCAAAAATCACAATGCTTTTCCCTGGGCCTATCTTTCCTCTCTGAAGATCAAGGTGTGTCGGGGCTGGAGTCAAACCTGGCAGTCTGTCTGTTTGAAGTTGCTGTATGTGGTAGGAATTCAAGGATGTGTGAATCAGTTATGCTGTAGTAATGAATGAGACTCCCAAATATCAATATTTATAACAATAAAAGTTTATTTCTCACTCCTATTTCCAGCATGGGCCAGTTGCAGCTGTGTTCCACATCTCTGTGCTGAGTCCAGGCTGATAGGCCAGTCTCTTCCTGAAGCATTCCCTGTTGTTGAGACCTGGGGAAAAGAGATGGCAAACCATGCTCTGGTTCCTAGTGGCACTTCTCACTTTTCATTGGCCATGTCAGCCTTAGCCACTCTGGAGTTCAACAGGGAAGGCTTCTATAATCCTCACAGAAAGGAGAATCAGAATATTTGGTGGCAAGTAAATCCAACCTACTGCAATGAGTCGAGGGTTTTGAGGAACACATTTGGGATCAAAACTCAGGGGTCAAGTACAATGCATGAGAGCAGGGCCATAAATGAAAGGCAAGACCAGGAAGGCTACAATCCACCAGAACTGAGGAGTACAGGGATTCAGAGCAAGGGTGGGATCAAGTGGGACTGCATGGGCACCCTGGGCAGTTTGTGTTCCCTGATCGGTGCTAGCTGGGACATGGATGAGCTGGCTGGCTTGAAGGTTCACAAATGTGCAGACTTCGGGAATACAGCTTGTTAGGATCCATCTGAGTAGTGTGAGCTGTCCATCTGGTGTTTGCTGACCCTCATTGCCTTGTTTTCTGCTCTGCACACTGATCACCCTGGGGAAACTGAGGCAGCATGTTATACCAGTGAAGGTTCTAGAACATTTCCCAGGTCTATGGCCTTAAGAGGATCATTTTTGGATATCGAGTACTTCTTTCTTAAAATAGATAATTTATATTGGACAAAAGCCTTCCAACCCACTTTAAAGAACTTTTGATTTAAAAGATAGTACAATTAGGAGAGCCTTGCAGATAGCTACTTGTCTGGGATAAATGGTGATATATGAGGAGAAATAATCAAGAATGTTAAATTAGCTTTGCTTTTCTATTACTTGGAGCAATGTCAAGCTAAACTCTGCTACCTAGAGGAAAAGACAAAGAATCAGTGCAAACAGGAAGTTGGATTAGGCAAAGGAGCACAGGATCCAATTCTTCCCCTTTTAGACCTTGAGAAAAAGTGTAAGTGAATTTGGTTCAGCAGTCTTTACCACTCCTTTATTTAGTGTTCATCTCACGAGTTTGGAGACTGTGCCTCCTCTGCCCTCTTGCATCCCACTCAATACATGTACTACCCAGATTTGCCTCTCAAGGCCTGTCTCAGTGTCCCAAATCTTTTTCCCCACTATTGAAATTACCGTTTAATTTCCTTGTTTAAAAGCACTACCTGAGGAATCTGTGAATAGACTAACTCAGAATAAATGACTGGTAACCAGTCAGTATGTTACTCTTCCTAGGAAAATTTGCATTTAAAATCTTCCCAAGGACAATGCTTCAACTAAGCAAATACTGCCGTAATGGTGCAATATGAGGCAATGCAGCCTGCCAGTAGGGGAGCTGTTTTGTTAGGGGCCCTTCCCTGGTTTATTTCTAGTCTCTTCTAAATAACCTGTATTTATGAGCACCCAGCTTGACAAACAATTCAAGCAGCCCAGCTGCTGGTGACTTCTGCATAGTACTGTACCACTTTTCTTTTCTTTTTCTTTTCTTTTCTTTTTTTTTTTTTTTTTTTTCTGAGACAGAGTCTTGCCCTATCCCCCAGGCTGGAGTGCAGTGGCATAATCTCGGCTCACTGCAACCTCTGCCTCCTGGGTTCAAGCTATTCTTATACCTCAGCCTCCTGAGTAGCTGGAATTATAGGCGCCTGCCACCACACCCAGCTAATTTCTGTATTTTAGTAGAGATGGGGTTTTGCCATGTTGACCAGGCTGGTCTCGAACTCCTGACCTCAGGTGATCTGCACACCTCAGCCTTCCAAAGTACTGGGATTATAGGTGTGGGGCACCGCACCTGGCCTCTATACCACTTTTCAGCAAGATATTTGTGAATCTGGGTCTCAAGTGTCTATGCCTGCATGGTCAGGAAAAAACTAGTCATTATAACACTAGTTATAATTTATCATCAGCCTTCATGATTTCCCAAGCACTTACACGTGGATTAACCTTGTTGCTACTCAAAAAGCCTATGATGGAGGCAGTCCAGGTTTATTATCCCCCATTTTGTGGATGTGGAAACTGACGGAGGGATTAAGTGACTTACCTAATTAGTTTCTCTACACCCAATCCAGTGATCTTTCTTTATGAAGTGCTGCTCCTTCAGCCTCTGGCACGGCCTGGACTGCTGGTGCTTAGAGTTTGGATCAGGCAGGCGAAAGTGCAAGATGGCAGGGCCACATCATCTGTCAAAGCCACTGATGTTTGTTATATCTAGGACATGGCCACAGTGTTTTGCCACAGGGCATCACCTGGTGGGGGAAGGTTCCTATATTGGTATTCTGCATCTGTATGGGTATTGATTTATTTCTCAAAGGGCTCTGTCTGCCTTCTATCTAATTATGTTACTAATCTTCATCCCAGTCCTTTGAGGATTTTTATCCCAGTGCTACAGAGGTGCCAGTTTCCAGGGTTACCAGAAATCCATAGATTAAAGCCTTTCTCCAGCTTTCTTGTCAAGGTCCTTATCAGTAGAATTTTTTTCATCATCTTCATTTTCTGGATGGTGTGTCTCTTACAACTTTTCTCTTTTACTTCTATTTGCAGTTAATCTGTTAAGAATAATCCCCGAGAAGCTGCTTTGTGCAGATGTAAAATAAATTATAGACACTGTGTCCTCAATGATTGTTTAAACAAAACCCAAACAACCCTACATCAGGGCCAATGTTGTGAGGTGGAAAGTGCTCTGCTCTTGAAACCAGCAGATCTGGGGCCTGTGGGACCCATCTCAGCTTGTCAATAACTAACTGTGTGGTCCTGACCTAGTCCCGTAATGGCTCCTGGCTGAGTCTGTTTTAATAACTGCCATATTGGTTTGGGGGGTTTGATGAGATGATTCTGTCAGACAGGGCTTCTCAAACTTTAATGGGCTTTGGAATCACCTCTGAGAAATCCAGGTTAAAATTCAGATTCTAGGCCGGCTCATGCCTGTAATGGGCTTTGGAATCACCTCTGAGAAATCCAGGTTAAAATTCGGATTCTAGGCTGTGGCTCATGCCTGTAAACTCAGCACTTTGGGAGACCAAGGCAGGTGGATCACTTGAAGTCAGGGGTTCGAGACCTGCCTGGCCAACATGGCGAAACACTGTCTCTACTAAAAATACAAAAATAATTGGCAGGGTGTGGTGGTGCGTGCCTGTAATCCTAGCTACTTGGGAGGCTGAGGCAAGAGAATTGCTTGAATCTAGGAGGTGGAGGTTGCAGTGAGTCGAGATCACGCCACTGTACTCTAGCCTGGGCAACAGAGACAGATTCTATCTCAAAAAAAAAGAAAAAAAAGAAAAAAATGCAGATTCTAAATCAGCAAGTCTGAAGTGGGGCCTGAGATTCTGATTTCTCCTAGATTCCCATATGATGCAACCAAGGTTGAAAACCACTGTTTAAAGAAATCTCGGAATGACATATGGCTACAGCCTGCAATGAGGGTCTGAAAACTGAGGGGGTGGGAGAAATCATAGCAGCTTTTAGGAAACTTCCCCAATTCATCTTTCTTGATTTTTAAGACCTGCTGCAAGTAGGGTTTAAATGCAACATTTATTTTTTTTCTCCTTCTTACAGAAATAATGAGTGGTATTTGTAGACACAAGGCTAACACACATCTCAATACTTTTCTTGGCTGACATTCACACTGATTTACAGTGCCAGAGGCTAAAGGTTTGAAAATACCCCAGCATCCTACTGCACAGGTAGCTAAATTAAACCTGATACCCAGGACCTGCGTGATTGGAGTGATGTACTATTCCAGTCTACCTCAAAAACCTGTCAGTGGGGGAGTATTGGAGGATCAGGAGGAAGCCAAATTTGGGAAGTAGAAACTGTATTGCAAAAATACAGTCTCAGCAACTAATTACCCATCAGATAATTGTTTGGAATGATAAGAAATTTTCTGTTTCAATTTGCCTTGAAGTTCAATGGATGCTTGACCCAGAGAAAAACCTTCTCTTTTGCCATTTGGAGAAAGTGGTCAAAGTCTTGTAACAGTTAACCATCCTTACGTATTCCCGTATCCAAACCCTCCTTCTTAGACCCAGGTACTGGACAATCTTGAAAGGATTGTAGACTAATCATGCAGCTAACCCAAGACATCATCATCTCCAGAATGATAAGAGCTAAAATTGTGCAGTGCTTTGTGGTTTAAAAAGCACTTTCGGCCAGGCGCGGTGGCTCACGCCTGTAATCCCAGCACTTTGGGAGGCCGAGGCGGGCGGATCACGAGGTCAGGAGATCGAGACCATCCTGGCTAACACGGTGAAACCCCGTCTCTATTAAAAATACAAAAAATTAGCCGGGCGAGGTGGCGGGCGCCTGTAGTCCCAGCTACGCGGGAGGCTGAGGCAGGAGAATGGCGTGAACCCCGGGGGGCGGAGCCTGCAGTGAGCCGAGATCACGCCACTGCACTCCAGCCTGGGTGAAAGAGCGAGACTCCTTCTCAAAAAAAAAAAAAAAAAAAGCACTTTCACTTACGTTATATCATTTCATCCTTATGACTATTCTTTAAGCCACACACTATTATCTCCATTTTCAGTTCTGGAGAATTTATGTGATGTATCTAAGGTCATACTGTCAGTGGCAGAGCTGGAGGCAAACCCTTCTTTTGACCACTTATTTATTGTTTTTTTCCACAATAGTACGTGTATCCTTGTTCTAGAATACTATCTTTTCAATCCTGGACTCACATTAGAAGCTTTTAAAAATACTGATGCCTGCCCTATTTGAGGTCAATTAAATTAAATCAGAATCTTTGGGGTGGAGCCAATATCCATCTGCATTGTTTCCTTTTCTTTTCCTTTCTTTTTTCTCCTCTCTCTTTTTTTTTTAAACTCTGAGACTGATTCTGATGTGTATCCAGAGGTGAGAAATCACTATTCTGGAAGAAGTTTTAGGGAACTTTTTTTTTTCTTTAAAAGGAGTTTATAGAGCCAGATATGGACATGATACTTGGTTTTTTGTGTGAGTAATTTCTGGCACCTAGCTCAAATGTCTGACAGACTGGGGTAAAGGGAGCAAAATTAGTGAGCCTCTGCTATGAGAAAGGTTCCCTGCTGATCATTTTACTGCTCTATAAATGCAGTGTAATTAGTATTAGTATCATGGCCTTGTTTGTGCCATTTGTAAATATCAGGGCTGAGATTTGAACCCACATCTGCTAATGCCAATGTCCAGATATGTTCCATTGTGCCAGTGGTTCTAAACCTTGGCTGAGAGTCTGGTTACCTGGGCTGGAGTAAGGCCCAGGCATTGGTGTGTTTCAAAAGCCTCCCCGGTAATCCTAATATATAGTGAAGGTTGAGGATCACTGCCCTACACTGTTTTATCTTTGAAAAGTGCTTAGAATACACTTGTTGAGCTTGAGGGTATGGGGCAAGGGCTTCCTTAGCCATGTAGACATATATATACATGTATACACATCAACCTACTCACATCTCTCTCCATCCCTCCACCCCAAGTTAGAGAGAACAAAGACTTTCATTCCACAAGAACACATTTTAGAACAGAAAATTCAATCACGTGAATTCACATGTCAAGCTTTTCCTGAAAGCAGAGAGAGGGGAAGAACTTTCTTCTGTAGGCCTGGGGTTTCTGAAGGGTCATCAGCCTCGGGACATGGCACAGAGTGGGTAGGGGAAGAGGCAGAACATTGAATTGGGCCACAAACACAAACACGGACATCTTTCCTGTTCCACCCCGAGCCAGTCTGCACTAGGAACCAGCCACATCTTGGCAAGACAATGTGATAATTTAGACCAAACAGTGTAGAGAACAGCCTTGTGACTGGGAGATCATTAATAAGTTTAGAAAATGCCTTATTAACTCCCTAGGAGTTATGCATTAGTATAACTCTAGGAGAATGCATTAGTATTTTGAGGAAAATAGAACAGATTTCCCATTGGATTGGGTCCGGGCTCCACTAATCTTCAGTAGGTCCCATGTGCCTGTTCAAAACTGTCTGGGGTAGTAGACATGCAAATGCATTTCAGGTTCAGGTGAAGCAATTCTTAGGCACTGTCTCTGCTCCAAAAGCCATATCCAAGTCATCATTGTTATTCAAGATTCCAATTAAGTGCTTCAGAATTACGAGAGAGAGATAGAGAGATGCTTGCACCTTCTTTTCCATTAGTATTCCTGCCGTGTTTGAAGAAAACACCATATAATTTTTACATGAATGTTTGAAATTTGTCCAAATGAAAAATTATTAGTCAATTTCATTCACTGGATTTCTCTGAACCTTGGTTGAACCTGAGACTCCAACTTCAAAATGCCAGACTAATCTCTGAAGGTCACAGTTCAATGACATCAACCTTAAGAAAGGAATCCTTACAATCTAGATTAGGTTGGATCTGAATTAATTTTTTTTTTTTTTTTTGCCAAAGATTATATGCTGCCTAAATAGAAGGAGACTTGGTACTTTAATTAAAAATTTTGGGTCTCCTAAGCCAACATTTCAGAAAGGGCCCCCTAATCTCTATTAATAACTGAATTCAATTCAAGAAGTATTAACTGAAAGAATATTTAATAGGTAGATTCAAAATGGAGTGAAACACAGGCCTATTAATTTGTTCACTAAGCACTAATCATGCTGTTACTATGTGCCAGACACTGACCTAAGCATAGGGGTATAGAGATAAGCAAGTTGCTGCCTCCATCCTAGGGGCTTCTAGTACAGTGGGGAGACCCACAATATTTCCTCAGCACCCCATTGCAAAGTAGAAGAAGTATTTTCACATCTGGTGTACAGATCAGGAGAAAGAGAGAGAAGGCAGATGGCATGGCTGTCCCCTTGGTGAGTTCTCCCTTGCTCCTTCCTCATGTGGACTTGAGCCACACAAGGAACCAGACCTTAATATACCCAGTCCATCACCACCTCCTGAACAATTAAAAGGTTTAGCTGCAGTGCTTTTTGGGGCTCTTGAAGGTAGTGATAATACTTGCTGACTTCCCCTGTGGGGTTAATTCATTTTATAACTAAGAGGAGGAAGAGGATCACTCTAATATGGTGGTGACCTCTTGGTTGGTCTCTTAAAGCTATGGAGACCTCTTTCTGGATTCCAAACCTTACAAACCATTTTCATGCTGCTGATAAAGACATACTAAAGACTGGGTAATTTATAAATAAAAAGAGATTTAATGGACTCACAGTTCCACATGGCTGGGGAGGCCTCACAAGCATGGTGGAACACAAGAGGCATGTCTTACATGGCAGCAGACGAGAGAATGAGAGCCAAGAGAAAGGGAAATCCCCTTATAAAATCATCAGATCTTGTGAGACTTATTCACTACCATGATGAGAACAGTATGGGGGAAACTGCCCCCATGATTCAGTTATCTCCCACTGGGTCCCTCCCACAGCACATAGGAATCATGGGATTCCTGATTCCATGATGAGATTTGGGTGGGGACACAAAGCTAAACCATATCACAGGGACTGATTGGGTAATTTCACCTAGACAAGGATGACATGTCATAGCAAGAGGAAATTCTACCATTTTCCATTCTTTTATTATTATAATGTAACTCACTTAACTGGGGCAAGAATACTGGGTCTTCACCTTCCACCCAACCAGACATAGATTAGGACTCCACCAGGCCAAGGAGAGGGATGGGAAAGTCGGAAGCACTGGGGTCTGGGCATGACGCAAATCGCCAGGTATGGGTATGCCAAAGACCAGTGAGAGTGGGATATCAGTGGACAAGAACAGACAGAAGTCAGGTGTCCAAAATTCTAGGTAGGGGCTAAGGCATGAATGGTCATTTCTGGTCTGAAATAGGCTAAAAGTGAGGAGCATGGAGAACCACAAAGGGCTACTGGCTACCATGGTCAATGGCAGACTGGGAGTTCTGGGAGGTGAAGATCTTTGTTATAAAGCTGTCTTGGCAGGAGTCATGTCAGCATTTGGGTGGGCCCAGGGCCACAGATGGGAACCAAGAGGTGAGAAGAGAATGCAGCTGGTTAGGGCAGAAGAAAGTGGAGGCTACAGGTTGCTAGCTTTCTGGGTTTCTGCTCATCAAAGAAGGGTGTATTCTTCCATACATATTCTCAACCTTATTGTTGCATTTATCCCAGTATATTATTTTTTCTTTACTTTTTATCTCACCAGCCCACTTCAGCGCTTCCAGGGCAGAATCTGCAAGCTTGCTCAGCACAGGTGTGGCACACAGTAGGTGTTGTTTGCTTTGCCTGATTCCTAATTTAGGGCTCTTTACCATCCCCCTGGGGTTTCCATGTGGATGCTCAAACTCTTAGAAAGGACACCTCTAAAAATTATTCAGGTGCTTGTTGCTACCATTGTCTCTGACAAAAGGGTTCACGGTAGCTTGCAAGCCAGTGGCATAATGTTTCAGACCTCGCTTTTATGTTCTGCCAAAATATGCTAATAAGGTAATATTTATTGGGAACTGCTACAGGGTTGGCCCCATGCTTATGGTGCAAACATCAGTAAAAAGATTTGAATACCTGTTACCATCAACCCAGCTAATTAAGTAAAATCATCCCCTGAAGAGGCAGCTCTTCTCATCTCCCTGATTATGAGCTGAGAGATTCAGAACTCAGAACCGTGAGAAATGAATGTTTATTGCTTAAGCCACCCCATCTATGGCATCTCCCTGGTTATGAGCTGAGAGCTCCCTGAGACCTCCAAATATTCTGCTCCCATGACTCTTACTTGGATTTTTTTTCCCAGGCTGACAGTCTTCTAACGAGGTATAGCCTTTATTTTTTTCTAATTCCCCAAACACTGTGATACAGTCAGAACAACATTATTGCCTGTCCTGTCTAATCACATTGGTGAAGAAGGAGAAAAGGAGGAGTGGAAAAAGGAGACGATAGGAGTGTGTAGCAAGGGAGAAAAAAGAGAAATAGAAAGAAGGCTGAGGGAAAATAAGGAAAGTAATGCGAATCTTCTTGACAGTTTGAGTTTTGTGTTGTTCAGAAAACTGTTTAAATCCTTCAAATTTTCTCTTTCAAACCAGTCCCCTGTCAGAACTTGAAACATCTTTTCTGCCTGGGACACAGGCTGTAGGAAACTTAAAAGATTCAAAGATGTCTACTTATCTAGATAATTTTCCTACGTGTGTGTGTGCGTGCGCGCGCGCGTGCATGTGTATGTGTGTGTGTGTCTGTGTGTGTGAGCGCTTGCCCATGTCCCTTAGTAAGGCTATGGCAAGCACTTTCCAGTTCAAACACCAAACACGAACTCTCTACTTATTTGTTCCCAGTACACAAACTCTGGCTGTAGTTTTTGTTTTGTTTTGTTTTTCACTGTAGGATGGCTTATTGGGATGGCTGAGAGGAGGACAATAATTGTTATTTATTTTCAGGCCATCAATTAGCCAGGGAGTAGGGGGAGAGAGATGATTAACTTTTTTATTTCTAGAATTGCTTTGTAAGCCGGGGGGTCACGAGGTCAGGACCGTGGTGAAACCCCGTCTCTATAAAATACAAAAAAATTAGCCGGGGTGGTGGTGGGTGCCTGTAGTCCCAGTATGGAGGGTGAGGCAGAGAATGGGTGAACCGGAGGGTTGCAGTGACCAAGTTGCCCTGATCCAGCCTGGGTGACAGATGAGATCTGTCTCAAAAAAAAAAAAAAAAAAAAAAAAAAAATTTTTTGATTAAAAAAGTCCTGGGTGGGACGGTGGTCAGCCTGTTAACCCAGTATTTGGAGGCCGAGGGAATCATTGAGGTCAGATTCAAGACCACCTGGCCAATATGAAGCATGGAAAAAAGACCCCCATCTCTACTAAAATATAAAAATTAGCCAGGTGTGGTGGTGCATGCCTGTAATCCCAGCTACTTGGGAGGCTGAGGCAGGAGAATTGCTTGAACCTGGGAGGCAGAGGTTGCAGTGAGCCTAGATTGTGCCACTGCACTCCAGCCTGGATGACAGAGCGAGACTCTGTCTCGGGGAAAAAAAAAAAAAGTCCTGCTATGGCCTGAATGTTTGTGTCTCCCCTCTCTCCTCCAAATGTATATGATGAAATCCTAACCCCCAATGTGATAGTATTAGAAGATAGGGCCTTTGGGGGTTAATTAGGGTTAGATGAGGTCATGAGGGTAGAGTCCTCATGAATGAGGTTAATGCCCTTAGAAGAAGAAATGCAAGGAAACTTCCTCTCTCTCTGCTCTTTGCCACGTGAACACCGAGTGAGAAGGCAGCCATCAACAAACCGAGAAGCAGGTCCTCACCAGACATCCAATCTGCTGGTGCCTTGATCTTAGACTTCCCAGCCTTCTGGACTGTGAGAAATGAATGTGTATTGCTTAAGCCACCCAGTCTATGGCAATTTTTTATGGCAGCCCAAGAAGACTAAGACATGTCTCTTTCTTTCTCTGTCCTCCTGAGCTTCCCTGATCCCAGTGAAACCGCCTTTGCAAAAATATAACAGACAGTGAAAGAGATTTAACTTAACCGACTCCATCTTGCTTTTACCCTTCAAGCTGTCCTTGTTTATTCCTGGGCGTAGGCTGAACTAACTTTGGGAGAAACAGTTTATAGTTTATAGTTTAAACAAAGATGGTAACAGCCCTTTCCCAAAGCAGACCTCCTTCTTGCCTGAGGACTAGATTGCCTTTGTAGGACTAACATTAGCCACAAGATTAGAAATTATGGTTTAGGAGACCAGTCAACATGGTGGAACCCGGTCTCTACTAAAAATACAAAAATTAACTCGGCATGGTGGCACTTGCCTGTAATCCCAGCTACTAGGGAGGCTGAGGCAGGAGAACTGCTTGAACCTGGGAGGTGGAGGTTGCAGTGAGCTGAGATTGCACCACTGCACTCCAGCCTAGACGACAGAGGGAGACTCCATCTCAAAAAAAATAAAAAATAAAATAAAACACCATGAAATGAAAAGCCAAAGCACAAGGTCCTAGGAAGAAGAGAAGCAGAATCCTCGACAATGGAATCGACATTTGTCTGTGCTTTACTGTGTGTGTGTGTGTGTGTGTGTGTGTGTGTTGGGGGAGGAGGTAGTGATAGAGAGTGAGAAAGAGGTAATGTCTGGATATTCCCGATGGTTGCTTTTTTCCTGATGGTTTTAATTATGTTTCCTCTACTTTTCCTAGCTGGCCTTCTTTAACATCCTCCCAGGGTTTCCATGTGAATTCTCAAACTCATAGAAAGAACATCTCTAAAAATGATTCAGGTGCTTGTTGCATTACTTTTCTTATTTTCCCTCAGCCTTCTTTCTATCTCTCTTTTTTCTCCCTTACTACACACTCCTATCATCTCCTTTCTCCACTCTTCCTTTTTTCCTTCTTTTCCTTATTCACAAAAACCATTAGACAGGACAGCCTAATCACTTCCCTAACCGTAGGATGACAGTGAGCTAAGGAGGGGATAGAAATTCCATGTCACATGGAAAACTCTTCAGTGGATGTGGGGGTGACAGGAGGTAATAGAAGCAAGCAACAGAGAGTGGAAGGAAAAGTAGTATTGTGCCGGAATTGAGAGTGTAGGTTTTGGACACACCTGGATTTGAATATTAGGGTTAGCACACAGCAGCTGTGGAATCACTTAACTTCTCTTAGTGTCAGCTTTCACATCTATGAATGGGAAGAAATTAGATTATGTATTTAGAGCATTTAGCAATGCTATATATTTAGTTAAAACTCAATAAATGTAGACATTATTAAGTGTGGAATACTGGAGGGCAAAAGCATTGAAGGAGTAGTTTTTAGATGAAGGTGCATGAGAAATCAGTTGGGCACAGTATGAAGAGTACGAGTCCCACCTGCTGCCCATCCTGTGTCAATTCTCTGGGCAAACATGGGGACTGGGTAAATGGGTTGCCTCCATCTGAGAGGACTTCAGGGAGATCTGGTGAAAGGCAGATGAGCAGTTATCAGGGGTTCTGTTTCTTAAAAAGTAATGCCTTACATCTCAGCTTCAACTAGATGACCCCCAATGTCCATTAAAGCCTGATTAAAAAAAATATGCGTGATATAACATCCAAAACCTGCAAAAGGATTAAGTACAATTAAAAGGAAGTCGTCCTTCCACTCTGTCCCAGTCTTCAGGTCCCTCTCCCCAGAAGCAACCACTGTAATTAGTTTCTTATATTTTTAACTGTATTTTAAATGTTCTAGTCTCCAAAACCCCTTTTCAGAATATCCCATTCTCCTTTACACATGCATTAAAGTCTAACTTTTAATGTTCCCTTTTATACCAGTTGAGAACTTCCATGACTCTCATAGCTGGTCTGATGATGACCCTGCCAGCTGTTCACAAGGGGGGTATGCAGAGCTCTGGTGAGCACCCAGAATGAGAACATGGATAGGCAGGAACACACAGCATGTGCAGGTGGGGCCTGGCATCAGTCAAGAGAGCCCTACCCACCTGCTCTCCTGCCAGAGACATTGGCTTTCTGCCCTTGTGGCCCAGATCATAGCAAAGCAAGATAATGCTGAAACAGACGCAGTGTGGTGAGGAGAAAGGGGAGGGAGAGAAGTTCATACATGCCCAGAGGTTACTGGGCAGAGGAATAGAAGGGGTTTTATTCTGTTCAAAGAGCCTGGAGAAAAGTCCTATAGGGCCAAGAGGAGGAAAAGTTAAACTAGAAAGAAAAAGGAATACAGAGGACAGAGTGTCACCCACAACGGTGACTGCAAAACAGAAAATGTAAATGCTTTCTCCTCTTCTGTTGTTCCAAAACTACCTAATTTTATATTCTTGCCAATGATGACTTCATTCATTCTGCCATTCTACATGGCACTGTCCCTTTCCAATAACACAGTATATGTCCATTGTTGATTTTGCTGAGAAACCCCCACAGGGCTGCTCAGGTCTGACTTTTACAGCATGGTCTGATTTCAGTAATGTTATAAGGCAAACTCATTAGAGCCAAGTTAGGGGCCCACAGAACAGATAAATGAATAGCCTGCTAAGCTATCCATTTAAAATGGCCATAATAAAAATGTTAATAAACATCAATATTTGTACCATGGTTTATGATCACTTTTAACGAGCAATTCTGTGTGCTCTTTGAGTGATTTTCTTTAATAGATGACTTCCCTGTTGTCAAATTTGATCTTGACTCAATGCGATTATGCCATCCCACTATGTCTGTGCTTGAGTTAAAAAGCCTCTTGGCTGAATTCCACAACTAAACTCAAAAGTTGAGAAGTTGGACATCTTAGTGACTTTTATAAGTGGTTGTCACCTTAATGCATGATTTGGGGTGGAGGTTGTTGCTAATTTAAATTGTAGGTTCCATAGAGACACCCCCAATTCTAAAAATGCAGAATTAACATCTGCTTAGGTGAATGACTAATTTGGACCCTCCAAAATCCATTTCTGAGCCAGAACTATCTGGGCTGGGTGTCTGGACAACTACTGAATGTTAATTTATTTTCAACTTTATATTTGGCTCTTTAGACATTGACTTATTAGGCCACCAAAAATTCTTTAAAAATAGATAGTGTCGTGTAAACCAAAGGTTTTCTTCACTCATTGACTCTGTTTCCTCATCTGTAAAGTGAGAGTGATGATAATCTCTACCTTTCAGAATTATATACAAGACACATACATATATGTGTATATGTATGTGTATATATATGTATTTGTATGTGTATATATATGCATATGCATATAAATATTTGTATCTTATTTAAATAAGTTACTATATACTAAGTGCCTAACGGTGGTGCCTGCTGTGTTAACTATCATAATTACTCTGCAGTGGCCCCTGTAGGATTTTCCTGAAGTTCCTCGCTCAGATGTGTAAAAATAGTAGGCTTAGTTTTGTGTTTCCCTTAGTTTTGTGTTTGTCATGTCTTTTGCATAGTTTTGCAGGTACATGCAGATCATGCAAGCCAGAAATAATCAGATCGTCTGTCACCAAATGATACTTCTCCAGGGTTGTTTGTTTTCTCTCTGATCTCTTTTTACTTATCAACTCTCGCCGACACAAATTTTTTACAGTAAGGGCTTTGATGGGGAATGGAGTGTTCTGTTTACTGAAAGATAAAGATTAACTTAAAATTAGCTGCGAGGCCTCTTTTGTCCATATCTTGTTGAAAATATTTCCAAATGAGAAAGTCTATTTTCTTGTCCTCAGACAGTTCCAGGAACATGTTAGTTCATCTTTCAGTGGTGATGGAAGCTCTTGGAGTGTCTGGGTCATTGCTCTGAACACTGGCTTTCATCACATAGGCCTAAGAATCTAAAAGCTGAAGAGCAGGTGTTGGCAACTTGAGCCAAAGTTGACACTGAGGCTAAAGTTTCTTTGGGCTTACTGTATTATAATCATGTCTTACATAGTTTTGTGTTGTAGGTACTCGAGAAATGTTTGTTTAATAATTGCATCCTTGCTCCCTGCGATCCCTAGCCTCTCCTGCCATCTCCCTCTCTCCCATCTTTTTCCAAAAAACACTAAAGACAGCTTACAAGAACTCCTAAAATATAAAGAATGTGGGAGACATTACTTAAGGATAAACCAGCATCAGTCATGTCTCCCCTTTCTCCCTGCTGTGTGGCCACGTTTCCACTGTGGTGAGGCCAGTTCTGCTGTCACTGTAGATTGCACCAGGAATTGGGGGTATGGGGTGGGCAAAGCAGTGGCTGAACATAGCAAACCAGTTTCTCTCTCCTGAAAGACAGTTCTCAGTGTTGGGTGATGATATTTCTTCCAACAACTTCCCCTCTTGATGTGGTTAGAAGTAAATCTTGTTATGTCCATTTTAGGGTACTGGGGCTCAGAGAAGTGAGGTCATGCAGATTTGGGATTTGAATTCAAGTTTGCCTGACTTGATTGTCTAGAATCCTGTACTGAACCAATATGGCAGCCACTAGCCACATGTGGTTATTTAAATTTAAATTTAAAGTAATAAACATTAATTTGAAAAATTCGGTTTCTCAGTCACACTAGCCACATGTTAAGTGCTCTATATCCACATGTGGCTAGTGGCTACTTCTAACAGGAAACACACTCAAACTCAAAGTGTTTTCCTCTGCTCTCACACTACCGACAACAATCAATACAGAAGACTTCTATGACCAAATGTATGGGGGTTTTTCCTCACATACTTAAGCAAGCAATTAATTTTGCAGTGGACACCAGCTGGGTATCCTCCAGTTCAATCCTGATGCACTCTACCTGGGAGATAGCCTCGAAAACCATATGTTGAGGGCTTAGTCCCACAGGACTGCCCCCCACTTCCCACAGATCACAACTCCAGGCCTCAGGAACTTCTGACGAATGGTCTTCAAGTTGGGGTTCCCAGGACACTCTCTTTGGGTTAGATTAATTTGCTAGAGTGGCTCATAGAACTCAGGGAATCACTTATGTTTACTGGTTTATTATAAAGGGTATTACCAAAGATACAGATGAAGAGATGCATATGACGAGGTATGGGGGAAGGGGCAAGGAGGTTTCATGCTCTCCACAGGCACACCACCCTCCAGGAAACTCTATGTGTTCAGCTATCCAGAAGCTCCTTGAACCCTCTTCTTTTGGGGTTTTATGGAGGCTTTATTACATAAACATAATTGAATAAACCATTGGCCATTGGTAATTAACTTAACCTTCAGCTCCTCTTCAGAGGTTGTGGGATGGACTGAAAGTCCCAACCGTCCAATCATGCCTTGGTCTTTCCAGGATCAGCCTCTATCCTGAAGCTACCTAGGGGCTGACAGCCATCAATCAATCATTAACTTACAAAAAGACGTAACTTTGGAGTTTCTAGGAATTTTAGGAGTTGCATGCCAGGAAACAGGTTCAAAGACCAAAAATATTTTTCAAATATCATATTACTGTTCTGGACAGTGCAAATATAGGACATTTCCATCATTACAGAGAGTTCTACTGGCTTGGGCTCTTAAAATGGAGGACTGAATTGTAAACTACAAGGTATCTGAGACAAGTCTGAATTGATTTAGAAAGCTTATTTTGCCAAAGTTAAGGACTCGCGCATGACACAGGCTTGGGAAGTCCTGATGACATGTGCCCAAGGTGGTCAGCACACAGCTTGGTTTTATACATGTTAGGGAGACATGAGACATCAATCAATGTATGTAAGAAGTACATTGGTTCAGTCTGGAAAGGAGGGACAACTCGAAGAGGAGAAGGAGCTTCCAGGTCATAGGTAGAAAGAGACAAACGATTGCATTCTTTTGAGTTTCTTATTAGCTTTTCACCCAATGTCCAATTTACAGGAATCATTACGTATGCGTTAGTCTGGCTTAGTGAAATAGGGCAAAGGAAGCAATCAGAGATGCATTTGTCTCACATGAGCACAAGAATGACTTTGAGTTCTGCCTGTCCTTTGTCCACAAGTAATTTCTTTGTAGGTAAATTGTGATGGAGGTATGTAGCTTTTTAATCTTTGTACCTATCTTATTTGGGAATAGAATGAGAGGCAGGTTTGCCCGCAGTTCCCAGCTTGACTTTCCCCTTTGGCTGAATGATTTTGGGGTCCCAAGATTTATTTTCCTTTCACAGATTCAAGCTCAACTTCAATATCCTATGCATAGCACAGATTTCCAAAACCCAGGAGTCACTAATAGTCAGCATTGTTTCTTTTTCCTATGCCATCAACACATTTTCAACGTAGATGAAACACTCTTCCATTGGAAGAAGATACCATCTAGAATTTTCTTAGCTAGAAAGGATGTCAAGGCCTGACTCTCAAACGACAGGCTGACTCTCTTGTTAGGGATTAGTGCACCTACTCTAAGTTGAAGCCAGTGCTTATTTAGCATTCTAAAAATCCTAGGGCCCTTAAGAATTATGCTAAATCTACTGCCCGTGCTCTATAAATGGAACAACAAAGCCTGATGACAACACATTTGTGTACAGCATGGTTTACTGAATATTTTAAGTCCACCGATGATGGTACTTACTGCTCAGAGAAAAAGATTCATTTCAAAATGTTAGTGCTTATTGACAATGCACCTAGTTACCCAAGAGCTCTGATGGAGATGTACAAGGAGATTAATGTTGTTTTCATGCCTGCTAACACAATATCCATGGATCAAAGAATAATTTTAACATTTAAGTTTTATCATTTCAGAAATACCTTTTGTAAGGCTATAGACCTGCCATAGATAGTGATTACTCTGATGGATTGGGGCAAAATAGATTGAAAACTTTCTGGAAAGGATTCACCATTCAGAACATTCATGATTCATAGGAGGAGGTTGAAATATTAACACTAATAGGAGTTAGGAAGAAGTTGATTCCAATCTTCATGGATGACTTTTTACAAGTTATTTTACTGGTGAGTCATGGTGGCTCGTTCCTGTAATCCCCACACTTTTGGAGGTTGAGGCAGGAGGATTGCTTGAGCTCAGGAGCTCAAGACCAGCCTGGGCAACATGGTGAGATCCTATCTCTAGAAAAAATACAAAAATTAGCCAGATGTGGTGATGTTGCACCTGTAGTCCCAACTACTCAGGAGGCTGAGGTGGGAGGATCACTTGGATTTGGAAGGTTAGGACTGCAGTGAGCCATCATTGCACCACTGCACTCCAGCCTGGGCAACAGAATGAGACCCTGTCCCCAAAAAAGAATACAATAAATAAATAAATAAATGAAATTATTTTACTGATAACCCAGATCCTCATGAATGACTTGGAGGGGCTCAAGACTTTAGTGGAGGAAATAACTGCAGATGTGATGGAAATAGCAAAAAAACTAGAATTAGAAGTGGAGCCTGAAAATGTGACTGGATTGCTGCACTCTCATGATGAAAGTTGAATTGATGAGGAATTGCTTTTTATAGATTAAACAAAGAAAGTGGTTTATTGAGATAGAATCTACCCCTGGTGAAGATGCTGTGAACACTATTGAAAGGACAACAAAGGGTTTAGAATATTACATAAACTTAGTTGCTAAAGCAGTGGTAGGATTTGAGAGGACTGGCTGAAATTTTGAAAGCAGTGCCACTGTGGGTACAATGCTACCTAATAGCATCACATGTTACAGAGAAATCTTTCATGAAAGGAAGAGTCAATTGATGTGGCAAATATCACTGTTATGTTAAGAAATTGCCACAACCTCCCCAACCTTCAGCAACTACCACCCTGATCAGTCAGCAGCCATCAACATCCAGGCAAGACTCTCCACCAGCAAAAAGATTATGATTCACTGAAGGCTCAGATGATCCTTTGCACTTTTTAGCAAGAAAGCATTTTAAAATTAAGGTATGTATATTGTTTTTATAGACATAATGATACACACAATTGTACAATTAATAGAGTACAGCATAGTGTAAACATATCTTCTGTATATACTGGAACACCAAAAAATTTGTGTGACTCACTTTATCATGATAATTGCTTTTTTTGCAGTGATCTGGATCTGTACATGCAATATTTATGAGGTATGCCTGTATACACTCTAGTCCAGATTTTAGCAGAATAGTTTAGGATGGGCTTTAACTATTTCCTCCGTGATCTTTTAGCTGGGATAAAGTGCATATAGGGCTCCTCATCCTTCTTGGTGATCTTCTGTATAGCTATTAGTTCACTTGGACACCCTCACAACACACACACACACACACACACTACAGTCTAAATCTATACTGATGAAATGAAATGTATTTATAATTACAATATGGTCCACTAAAATGCTCTTGCCCATGATAGCAGTAGAATAGTATATTGTCATGCAGAGTTTTGTCAATCTCTTTAAAACGTTTCTTTTCCTGTGCCACCTTAGTGAAAAAAAAAGGTGTCAATTTTGGCTATCTATAAATTAAAGGTCACCAGTTGGATACTTGGAATACCTTGCCAAAGCTTGAAAATTAAAGTTATTTGTTTAGTTTTTACTTTGGGGGACAAGATTAAATCCTTCAGCTGGGTATTCTTCCAGATATTCTGAAATCGTACTCTGAGGAAAGGCAGCAGGAGACGCTATTGTCCTCTGCTCCTAGTGACCCCATGGGCCACAGAAGGATTGGAAAGGAGGCAGAATTACTCTAGTATTTACAAACAACTAATACATTCTACACAGTGCTGCAGCACTCACCCTCGTACTCAACCAGCAACGTATCACTCAATGCCTTTTCTTGGAGAATGCCAGGAGATTCTCCCTGACCTCTAACATCAATTTAAACTTGGATAATGAGTTTTCATCTCCTTTTTTTTTTTTTTTTTTGACGAAACAGTGCTCTGAATACTATGTCTACTTAATAAAAAGTCTTCAGTAGAAGGTTTTGTGATAAGGCTTTGGAGCCGAACAGACATAAACGGAAGCAGAAGCTAACTGTATCCCTATGAGCAGTTTACTCAGTTCATTCTACAAATTTTAACTAAGCACAGATTGCATGCCAGGCACTGTGCTAAGTTTGAGAGACACAAAAATGAGTAAGATGAAATTTCTCCCTCTTGGAGTCTAGTGGAGGCTGTCAGAAAAGTAAACAACTAATTTCCGCACAGCATAGCATACCAGCTGTCATCGCAGGCGGCTGTGAGAGCTGAGGCCCAGGGGAGGGTAAGGGAAACGTTCTCAGAGGAACTGGGTAATAACTGAATGAGTCCTAATGAGTGTGAACCTGAAATGTCTGCGACAGGTCTCAGTTAATTCAGAAAGTTTAATTTGCCAAGGTTGAGGACACACGCCAGTGACATTGCCTCAGGAGGTCCTGATGACGTGTGCCCAAGGTGGTCAGTGCACAGTTTGGTTTTATACGTTTTAGGGAGACATGAGACATCAATCAACACATGTACGATGAGCATTGGTTTGGTTCGGAAAAGGTGGGACAACTCGAAGCAAAGGCAGGATTGAAGCAGGAGAGGGGGCTTCCAGGTCATAAGTAGATAAGAGACAAATGGTTACATTCTTCTGAGTTTCTGATTAGCCTCTCCAAAGGAGGCAATCAGATATGCATTTATCTTCGTAAGCAGAGGGGTGACTTTGAATAGAATGGGAGGCAGGTTTGCCCTAAGCAGTTCCCAGCTTGACTTTTCCCTTTCACTTAGTGATTTTGGAGCCCCAAAATATTTATTTTCCTTTCACAAGGGTTAGTAGGAGGTAACTAGGAGAGAGCTAGGGCTGGTTAGAGAGGAGAGTGTTTGAGGTGGAAGAGAAGTAACCATCAATAACAGGGTGATAGGAATACCTAACACATGGAGCTGGTGGGAGAATTAACGGAGAAAATGTAGATGTATAAAATTCTAGCCCAGTCCATAACAGATGCTGAACCAATGCAGTTCAGGAGGCCCATCCTCTCCCTCTCAACCGTGGTATTCTCTCCCCCAGTTTCCTCTTTGTGGCAAAACTGAACTCTGGACTTAGCAGGCTTCCCTATGGTCAGTGTGCATTTAGAGTCTGCCAAAGATCATGTACTCTCCACTATGTCAAAACTGCCCATATTTTGTACAAGTTAATTGCAGAGGTTACAAGGGGATTTGGCCACCTTCTTAACTTTTCTCCACAGCACATGGTAAGCACAAGTGAGTCCAGGAATGCAAATAAAAGCACAATGCAAAGGTCTGAGTGTGCTGGTACATACACTGAATTATTCTCTGCATGATCATTTCAATCACTGTTATTAGGCCCTGTAATTAAATATCACTAATGTTTCATGACAGCCCCTCAGTTGGATTCGGGGCACAAAGGAAAAGATTGGGGTGAGTTGGTGGGGGTGGGCACACCAAACACAGAGATGTCTGTGCTTGGGAAATGGTGTCATCCTTCAGGACCATTCACTAATACAAAATCTTCTCATTTATATACAGAAATAATGAGGCAAAGGAGCAGCTTAAGAAAAAAAGAGAGAAGATAAGCAAAAGTACTACAGATCACTTAGAAAGCCACAGTAATTTACCTATCTGCTTTTCTTTTCTGGGAAGATTTCTATCTGTCCACATTGTCATAAATTACTTAGTGGAGTAAAATTGGTTTTCAGTTTGTTCCACCTCTATTTGACCCCTGTGTAAACAAGAAGCCACACTGGATTTCCTCATACGCTTAGCTGTATAACAGCCCCAAGAAACCAGGTTTTCAGTTTCCAATTGACCACAATTCTGGGGCTAACAGATCAGCCATAGCAGGGAATTGCAAGCAAGTTCCTGGCCCTGCTGCTGAGGGATTCATAACACTTTCTGACTCCAGGCTGCCAGCTGGGTTAAGCAGAGCCTGTCCTTGGTGCCCCTGACACGTGCAAAGTAGCCAGAGGGAAGGAAACCTTGGAGGAAATGTGAGTTCCATTCTCACCCTTGTCAGAAAGGAATTTTTCCTCTGGCCTCTGAGAAGGTCTGTGAAAGTAAATTAGGTAGAAAATTACTTTCTGACAAACTTGACTGAAGCTGTGAAAGTCGTTCTGCTTAAGTTTGAAAAGTGATTGGAACTGAAGGGTTTTTTTTCTTTTTAAAAATGATACTTTCTCTCTTTTCTTTAAAAAACAAACAAACAAAAAAAACAGATTGCCCCAGGGTAAAGAATAAGAATTCAGGTAGACTGTGAGCACTTTTCTAGTTTGTCTGATTCTGATGAGGAATTCTTTTTTGTTTGTTTGTTTTAGGTGGAGTCTCGCTCTGTCGCCCAGGCTGGAGTGCAGTGGTGCGATCTCCGCTCACTGCAAGCTCCGCCTCCCGGGTTCACGCCATTCTGCTGCCTCAGCCTCCCAAGTAGCTGGGATTACAGGCGCCCGCCAGAGAGGAATTCTTGTCTTCATTTGCATGTCATTACCCAGGCCCTCTTGGATTTTCTAGGCGTTCTGCATCAGTATGTAGAATTTTCTATTATTTCTCATTGCAAATGTATCATGTTTATGGATTAATCAGGCATTCCTGCTAGTATTAGAACAATACAACCATCATATTTGAGCTGTCGTATCTATGATTATTTCTGTTATCTACTTTTGGGTAACAAAGCACCCCAAAATTTAGTGTCTTGAAACAACAGCAATTCATTATCTTCCTAAGTTTTGTGGGTTGGCCAGGCAGTTCTTCAGCCAGATGTGGTGCTGTCTGGGCTCTCTTACAGCTTCATTCAGCTGGCAGATGGACTGGGCTAGAGGGTCCCCGAAAGTCTCTCTCACATGTCTGGGACCTGGTGCTGACTGTACACTGGGCACCTCTGTTTTCCTCCATGTATCTGCCTCTCCACATAGGTCTCATCCTCCAGGGTCTCTCATCTCCAGAGGACAGCCTGGACTTCCTTACAGCGTGGTTGCTGGGCTCCAAGAGGATAAATAAATGCCAGGCTTCTTAAACTCTTAAGGGGTGGGCCAGGACTAGCATAAGGTCACTTTGTCCATATTTTGTTGGCCAATGCAAGTGACAAATCCAGCCCAGATTCAAAGGAGAGAGAAACCAACTTCACCTCTTGGTGGCATAAGCAGCATGCACAATGAGGTGGGGGAGGAATTGATGGCAGCCTGATATGGTTTAGCTCTGTGTCTCCACCCAAATTGTTACAGGAAAGTGATCCCGATCCAGATCCCAAGATAGGGTTCTTGGATCTTGCACAAGAAAGGATTCAGGGCGAGTCCATACAGTAAAGTGAAATCAAGTTTATTAGAAAAGTAAAGGAATAAAATTATGGCTACTCCATAGAGCAGCTTCTAGGGCTGCTGGTTGCCCATTTTTATGGTTATTTCTTGAAGATATGCTAAACGAGGGATGGATTATTCATGCCTCCCCCTTTTAGACCATGTAGGGTAACTTCCTGACGTTGCCATGGCATCTGTAAACTGTTGTGGTGCTGGTGGGATAGCAGTGAGGGAGGATGACCAGAGGTCACTCTTGTCGCCATCTTGGTTTTGGTGGGTTTTGGCTTACTTCTTTACTGCAACCTGTTTTCTCAGCAAGGTCTTTATGACCTGCATCTTGTGCCAGCCTCCTGTCTCATCCTGTGACTTAGAATGCCTTAACCATCTGGGAATGCAGCCCAGTAAATCTCAGCCTCCATCCTATTCAAGATGGAATTGCTCTGGTTCACACGCCTTTGACAAAATCTCATCTCGGATTGCAATCCCCATGTGTCAAGGGAGGGATTTGGTGGGAGGTGATCGGATCATGGGGGTAGATATCCCCCTTGCTGTTCTTATGACAGTGAGTGAGATCTGGTTGTTTGATAAGTGTCTGGCACTTCCCCATTCTCTCCCTCTCTTTTCTGCTGCCATATAAGACATGCCTTGTGCCTCCTTCACCTTCCGCCATGATTGTAAGTTTCCTGAGGCCTCCCCAGCCATGCAGAACTGTGAATCAATTAAACCTTTTTCCTTTCTAAATTACCCAGTCTCAGGTATTTCTTTATAGCAGTGTGAAAACATACTAATACACAGCCCTTTTTGGAGACATCCAACACAATGGTAAAATGCATTTGAACTGATGCTTAAAAGTTTGTTCCAGGAAATTGAGGATTGCCAGTATTATTGAATGAATCTGGATAAACTGATGATAATTGATAGTGATAACAAGTATAACTACTCTTCATTAAGTGCTCCCTTAATGTGTGTTAGGTGTGATGTTAGGTGCATCATTTCTATCTTCTAGAAAACAGCATGGGAAGGATGGTATTGTTATACCCATTTTATGTATTAGGAATCTGAGGTTTAGAGACCCAGTAGTGCAGGGGTTCCCTGCAGCAAGCCGTGAAAGGTGCAGAATGGGGCATCCTGCCTCCACTTTCCTCAAGTATTTAGCACTCCAGAGTGTCCCGCCTCAGCTCTTCCCTGACCTGGGCCACACCAGTCAAGACTCACTGCTTCCTTCCGCTATCTGAAGGTCTCTTATGTTCAGACCTTTTCTAAGCCTGCTTTCTGCTCACTATCAAAGGGTACTAACAGGTTTTTAGTTAAACTTCCTCCATCAAATATGTTGCTCCTTTAAGTTGACAGCCTTGACTCACCCAGTTAAAATTTTTCCTTAAGAAGGTACTTAGCCAAGAAAAGGCAGGAGAGAATTTTGAAGAATTTAGAAGAGTGCAAAGAGCTGACGATTAGCCTCTGCCATTTGGAAGAATGGCTATACCAGCAGGGTGGGTTATGAATAAATGCAGAAGGAATGGACCCTTTGAAGAATGGTTCTGGACAACCAGCCATACATATGAAAAAGCGCAAAATTAGATTCCTACTTCATACCATACACAAAAATTAATTCCAGGTGAATTAAAGGCCTAAATGTAAACAAGTAAAGAGGATATGATGTTATTTCTAGGACCTTAAGTGGAGACAGGTATTTCTTAAATTAGACACCAAAGCTCAAAACATATTGAATAAACTGATTAATTCAAATGATATTAAAGCTTAAAACTTCTGTGAAGTTGAAAATGTGAATACCCTCCAGCCCAGTACTTGTATGGTTATTGGTTATGGATAGATCTAGAGAAACTCTCATACGCAGGCATGAGGAGGAATGCAAAAGTTTGTTCACTGAAGCATTGGTTATAATATTAAAAAAATTAGAAACAGTCTAATTGTTCCACAGTAGGGGAATGGAAAAATGAACTGTGGTTTATTCATATAATGTCATAACATTTAGCAGTTAAATTGAATAAACTAGATTTATATGTAGCAACAGGGATAAGTCTCAAAGTCATGCTGAGTAAAAAAAGCAAGTGCAGTGTATATACAGAATGATGCTTTTATGAAAATTTTAAAATGCAGGGAATAACATTAAATATTTTTAATATGGCTACCTGCATATGCAGAAACATATCAAAAGCACAGGAGGATACACACCAACTTCAAAACAATGGGAATGGGGGAGGGAGCTGGCATCATAAAGCGAGGACTTCATTGTATTTTATGCTTTGTTTCTTAAAAAGGATTTGGATTCAATGTGGCAAAATATTATCCTATGTTAAATCTGAGTAGGAATAATAAGTGCTTTTATTACATTGCTTACTATATTTTTCTTACGTTTTAAACAGTTTGTGTTTTTAGAGCCCCTAAAGAATGATAGCAAGGCTGTGAGGTCCAGGTAAATATGAAAGATAAAATTTGGAGAATGTAGATTGTATTTGAAGTTGCAGCTTGTGAAGTGCCTGGTGGCTTGCCTGGTGGCCCATCAGCCTGCCATCTCAGGACCATTTCCTTTGAGCCCAGCCCTGGTCCAACTGATAATGCTCCAGCCCCTCTCCTGCTTCCCCCTGACCTGTCTTTGGGGTACCCTCTGCAAGCAGAAAACAGGTTGAACCGTCACTTGTCTCTACTTACTGTTCCCAGCTACCCAAGATCATTCCTATTTTCCCTTTCATGCTTAAAAATTCAAAAATCTGAGGTGAATAATGAGGATGCTGTTGAAGAAGGAGAGGAATTCCAAAAGGTCTCACTTCTTAAAAAAGCTTTGTGTTTTTCAAGTCTGTGTCATCTACGTTATTTCAGTGACATTGCATGTTAACCTTGTAGACAAAGCAAGTATTTTTATTTCCATATAACTGATGAAGAAACTGAGTTATTGCAGAGCTAAAAATCATTAAAATAATTAGTGAGATGGCTGAAACAAGAAGCCAGTCTGAAGTCCCATTATATAGGCTCTTCACAGTGTAATGAATTGAGTGTGGTGTGTGACTAATATGGTGAGCACAGGTCTCCAAGGGGGCATTGGGTTGAATTGTGTCCCTACAAATGATATGTTTAAGTCCTAACCCCAGTACTGTGAATGTGACCTTATTTGGAAATAGGGTCTTTGTAGAGGTAATCAAGTTAAGATGAGGTCATACTGGGTTAGGGAGGGCCCTAAATCAAATGACTGGTGTCCTTTTAAGGGAAACACACAAAGACATACACACACACACACACACACACACACACACACACACAGAAGAAAGAAGGGCATATAAAGACTGATGCAGAGATTGGAGCAATGTAGCTATAGCTAAGGAACACCAAGAATTGCTGGGATCTGCTAGAAGCCAGGAGAGCAGCTGGGAGAAGATTTCTCTTTCAGAGCCTTCAGAAGGAACTAACCCTATGGCCACCTTGATTTAGGACTTCTGTCCTCTTGGACTATGAGGTAATAAATTGACGTTGTTTTAAGGCACTGAATTTGTGGCAATTTGTTACAGCAGCTTTAGGAAGCTAATACAGTCACCCAGGCTTAGGGTGATCTCACACAAGGTAATGTCTCAGCTGAGAACTGAAGGGCTAGTATAGGGATGGTTTGGGGAATGTGTTTAGCCACAAAATATGGAAAACCCATCCAAAGCAGCTTAGACAAATAGGGTTTGTTTCTTTCCCATAACAAGAAGTCCAGAGATAAGCAGTGCAGGGCCCTTGCTTAATGCCATGGAGGACCAAGTCCTTCCTGTATTTCCACTTTACTATCTCTAGGTTGTTAGTGTCTTTTTTTTTTTTTTTTTCTTCTTTGAGACAGGGTCTCACTGTTGCCCAGGCTAGAGCACAGTGGTAAGATCAGGGCTCACTGCAGCCCTGAACTTCTGGGCTCAAGCAATCTTCCTGCCTCAGCCTCCCAAGTAGTTGGCACTACAGGCATGCACCACCATACACAGCTAATTTTTAATTTTTTTGTAGAGATGGGGTCTAACTATGTTGCTCAGGCTGGTTTCAGACTGCTGGGCTAACGTGATACTCCTGCTTTGGCCTTCCAAAGTTCTGGGATTACAGGCATGAGCCTGGTGCTTGGCTGTTTGTTGGTGTCTTTGTCCTCATGCTTGTTGCCTCATGATTGAAAGATGGCTATGGAGCCACCCAGCCATGCATCTGCATTCCAGGTGGAAAGAAGAAGAAAGAAAATGAAAGAGTCCTTTTCAGAAATCCTCAGCAGACTTCTGCTTGCATTCAATGGCAGAACTGGCTTACATTTCATATGGCTGCCCCAGCTGCAAGGAAGGGAACCAGGAATTTGTATTTTTAGCTTTCTAGCCTCTATGATAGAGGAATACAGCAAGAAGTTGATCACTGGTGTTGAGTAAGCCATTTTGCAATAATTGTCATAGGTACTGTATCAATAAATTTTAGGTCTGGCAGCATATAACAAGAAAACCCAAATAATAATAGTTCAAACACATGGGTCTGGCTGTGGGCAATCTAGGGCTGGTATGGAGGCTCCACAATAATCAAGAAAGCATATTTCTTCTACCTTTCTTTTCCTTCATCCTCATTGTTAGCTTCCATCCTCATCATGCCCTCATAATCCAAAATGGCTGCTGAAGTTCCAGTCATCACTGTTTCATCCCAGAAAGCAGAGTGGATGAATAGGGAACATAAGATTGCATACAATTGTCAATTGTCATTTTGAGGAGACTTCCAGTCAGTATCTTCCATTATATTTCATTGAACAGTATTAAAGAAAAGGCGAGAAATGCTGCTTTTACTTGAATAAAAACAGGCTGTCTCAGTAAGGAAGAAGAAAATAGATATTAGGAAAGCAATAAGGAGCTTCTCCCTCATAGGGCACATACGTTTCATGTCAAGTGGGAATCTGGCCTTATTTATAGTGATTCATAGAGCTCTGTGTTAGAAAGGATTCTGAGGCAGTGATCCAGGCTCAGTGGGTAGGGTACAGTGGTTGATTTGGATCTTGATCCTGGTCATGAGTGTGCAGGTAGCTTTGTACATACATGTGCCTTGAATTTGCTATTCCTGGATATGGCTATGTTAGCCAATGAATGTGGAGGTTAAAAAAAATAAAAGGAACACATGCTCCTGACAGTCCTTTCCTTACTCACCTTGTAGCTCCTGTGCATAAGCACAATGCCGGACATCTTACTGGTCACTGTGGAACAAGTGATTGTTGATGGATTTCTCTTCCTTTGGAAAGGGTTGTGGAAGCTCATTTGCTGGTGATGGGGGTGACTGTGGGAAGATGTATTGATTTGCTAGGACTACTGTAACAAAGTCCTGCAGAGTGAGTGGATGAATAGAAATGTATTTTCTCATGGTTCTGGAGACTAGAAGTCTAAGATAGATCAAGGTGTCAGCAGAGTTGGTTTCTTGCAAGGGTCATGAGAAAAGAATTTATTCCAGGCCTTTCTCCTTAGCTTACAGATGGCCATCTTATCCCTGTGCCTTCACATCATCTTCCTTCTGTCCAGGTCTGTTTCCAAATCTTCTTCTTCTTTTTTATTTTTTTTTGAGACAGGGTCTTACTCTATCTCAAAAAAGGTTGGAGTGCAGTGGCATAATCATGGCTTACTGTAGCCTTGACCTCCCCAGGCCCAGGTTATATTCCCACCTCAGCCTCCTGAGTAGCTGGGACTATGGGCATGCACCACCACACCCAGCTAATTTTTGTACTTTTTTTTTTTATAGAGACAGGATCTTGCTGTGTTGCCTGGGGTGGCCTCAAACTCCTAGGCTCAAGGAATCCACCTGCGTCAGCCTCCCAAAGTGTTGGGATTACAGATCTGAGCCACTGTGCTTGGTCTCCAAATCTTCTTCCTATAAGAACACCAGTCATATTGGATTAGGATCCACCACAATGACTTCATTTTAATTTACTTACTTCCACAAAGACTTTATCTCTCTTTTTTTTAAGATGGAGTCTCGCTTTGTCACCCAGGCTGGAGTGCAGTGGCACGATCTCGGCTCACTATAACCTCTGCCTCCCAGGCTCAAGCAATTCTCCTGCCTCAACCTCCCGAGTAGCTGGGATTACAGGCTTCCACCACCATGCCTGGCTAATTTTTTGTATTTTTTTTTAGTAGAGATGGGGTTTCACCATGTTGGCCACACTGGCCTCAAACTCTTGACCTCAAGTGATCCGCCTGCCTCAGCCTCCCAAAGCGCTGGGATTACAGGCATGACCCATAGCACTCTGCTACAAAGACTTAATCTCTAAACACAATCACATTCTGAGGCACCGGGAGTTAAGGCTTCAACATATGAATTCAGAGGAGGGACAGACAAGAGTTAGCCCATAAGAGAAGATATTGTTTTCCTTTCTGTCCAAACAAAAATGCATTCCTCAGATGGAGAGAGAAGCTTGAGCTATTCAATAACTATCCCCAAAGAAGTTTCCTTTATACTAAAAACACTGATTTGAAGGCTGGAAAAATTCAATCTCATCTGTTAGGTGATGATGGGTGGCAGGAAACACTCTCGGCTTCTTAAGTTCATGCAGCATTATGGGTGGTAGCAGAGTTGTGCTATGGGGACCAGGACTGGGAGTTGTGTCAGGTGAGAAAGGACTGGAGCAGTAAGCCCAGGGGGCAGAGAGCAGGTCCTGGGAAGTGAGCTATTGCCAAGAGGAGTGGCCAGACACCCCAGGCTGAAATAGGGAAAGTTTGGAGGCTGTGAGGCTGGGCTGTGAGTGTTTGAGGGGGTGGGCTCTAGAATCAGACAGATCTGGGTTTGAATTCTGACTCCACTTCCTGCTGCTTACATTAACTGGTCAAATCACGTGATTTCTCTTAGCTTCCATTTTCTCATCTCTAAAATGGGGGCAACCTTATAGAGTTGTGGGGAGGAAGATAATGTATCTAAAGTATTATCATAGTAACCTTTGGTGCATAGTAACTGTTCACTAAGTGGTGAGAGGTCAGAGGCCTGGAGCGAGGAGCAGAGAAAATACCCTAGACCAAAGCCTGGGCAGCCAACGCTAGGATCCAGTCCACAGGTGTGGCTAAGGTCCAAACGAGTCACATGGAATTTGAAATTACAAGAAGGTTTTGAGGGTCCATAGCTATCTAAGGTCTTGCTGTCCCAAACCAGAAGTGGTTTAGATTAGGTTCCTTGAGGGCAGGAATAGTGTCTGGGTCTTTCCGGGTGTGTGTTCATGTGTATGTGTGTGTGTGTGTGTCTGTGTGAATGCCATTAACTCCTAGTGCCTGGTCCTGGTCTGACACTCATTTAGTCAACAAATAGCCCCCTTTACATATGTTATTTAATTTAATCACCACATGCTATACATCACGTATTATAATCCCCATTTTTAATATGAGAAAACTAAGGGTTGGAATGGTTTAGGAATCTGCCTAAGGTAATGCAACAAGTTAGGGTCAGAGGCATGATTCAAACTCTGTTCTATCTGACATCAAAGACCATGCCCTTTGCACTGCAAACTAGGGATGTCTGCCTCAAGTGGCCATTCTGTGTGTGCACAGAGAATGCAGTAGATACCAGCTGGGGGTGGAAGGGGGGTGACAGAACACTTTCCTTAGTGGCGGAGGCTATCCCCTCACTTTTCTTAGTAACTGTGCTGTCCCTCTGCTATGGTCTGAATGTTCATGTTCCTCCAAAATTCATGTTGAAATCTAATCTCCATTGTGATGACATTAAGCAGTAGGGCCTTTAGGCTTTGCCCTCATGAATGAGATTAGTGCTCTTATAAAAGAGGCTTGAGGGAACCATTTGCCCCTTTCTCCATGTGCAGTCACCGTGAGAAAGTGCCATTTTTTAAGGACAGTGTTAGCCTTCACCAGGCACCAGATCTGCTGGTGCCTTGATCTTGCAATTCCCAGCCTCCAGAGCTATAAACAATACATTTCTGTCGTTTATAAATTACCTGGTCTAAGGTGTTTTGTTCTAGCAGCCCAAATGAACTAATACACCTTCTTATTATTTATTTGTTAATCATTAATAAATTTTTTAATAAATTAAATAAATTAATTAATTTATTAATAAACAGCCCTTGCCCTACCAGTCATGGGGGTATTATAGGCGCATTACTCAGGCTAGGTCAGTTATATTATATTATTGATAATATACCATTTCCCTGTCCTCAGGGATTGATCGATGTATAACCATGTGGTTCGAGTACGCCAAGAGCCCTTCCCTGGAATTTTTCAACTACACCTGGAAGAGAGAAGTTCTCTTTCCTTTAGGATCATTAAGCTAGGAGGCTGCAAGCCCAGAGTGGTCTGTGCCATGTACCTTGCTATGTGAAGAAATTCTACTTGTAACAAAGTGAATGAAGCCAGAATGCAGAAAGGACCAGAGACAAGTTGGACAAAGTCCCCAAAGCATTCGAGTCCCTAGATATACATATCCCTAAGACCAGCTCCTTTCTTTCTCTTTCCATGGCTATATAAGTTATGGGGAGGAAGATAATGTATATAAAGTATACTAAGTATACATAATGTATACTTTATATACATTATGGTATACAACGGTAATACATTACATTACTTAGTTTACCATGGCAGAGTTGGATATCTGTCACTCTCAAGCAAAGAATCTAGATAGTTTCCCAATAGATGGAATATATATGAAAACACTTCCAGTAAAATTTTTATCTGACTAGTGGGATAACTAATCACAGACCCAAAACTTGATTTCTAGGTTTATTTCTTGAGGACGCTTTTCAATCTATGGCTTCCCCATTTTTAAAGAGGTTTTTCAGAGTAGTAGCTAGCCTATAGCTATAGGCTGGTGATTCCCAAAGAAAGACATCGAACTTCTCACTGAGAAAATATTTTAGGACCAGAAAACAATATAGTATCAGTATTAATTCATATAGGGAAGACTATTTTGTAAGTGCCATTTAAATATTTCTTTTCAAAGCAATCTTATAGCTTTGAACCTTTTTTTCTATATAGATGTGGAGTTCCTTTGGTGGGTTTCTAACAATGTCAAATTCATGACTTCTACTTTTAAGTCTGTGATATTTAAGATACTTAAAAAGCATTTACATTTGAATCCAGTTATTAGACATGATGGCCAAATTATATTTTAGATGAAACTTTTCCTAAATTAGCTGCTTCCAACTATATTTATAAGAAAACTTTATATTGTGACAATATATGCAAATTCTATTCCTGGTGAGGAGATGACATTGCTAATAGCAGAGAACAGTGGCCTGACAAGTCTATTTTCTCACAGGAAATATGAAGAAACACTTGCAGTTGAGGTTTTGTTTGCCCTTAAAGTTAATAAATTGCATGATCTAATAATAATTAATTGTGCCTTCCCTCTGTCGTAAAGCTCTTAAAGCATTTCTCAATCAATTAGCAGCTCAGGGACATTATTATTACTGGACATTTTGCAAAATGAATGTGTTCAGAGTGAATACAGAGTAGACTTTACTGCTGAGCAGCTCAGGGCGGGCCTAGGTCACAAGCTGAGCAAGCAGGCTTTGAAGTTTATAAGGAAAGCTTTCAATGTCTCACCAGCTTACTGGCAAGGTTTCTTGGTCCCTTACTTTTATTTTTCACGTGTTGCTCTTCTCATTACTTATGCGTTGCCCATTAAATCCAGCGCTGCAGCTGAGGTCTGGTTTTTCTACATTTCCAAGTTGCATTGCTGGATTGCTGTCTTTGAAAAGATAAGCTAAATTGTATGCCCAACCAGTGCAAAGTCCAATACTGCATAATTATCCAGTATATTTTGTTGGCATAGGCTAGCAAA
This sequence comes from Hylobates moloch, assembly GCF_009828535.3. Taxonomy (NCBI): domain Eukaryota; kingdom Metazoa; phylum Chordata; class Mammalia; order Primates; family Hylobatidae; genus Hylobates; species Hylobates moloch. The sequence continues at coordinate 66,191,742 of NW_026652286.1, read as the reverse complement.
GCCAGGTGATTTAGGTCAGAATGTATTTTAGATTAAGGTCATGCTGGAAACCCACCAAGACTTATGGGCCAGATTTAAACATTCAAATGCCACCAACTTCTGCTCTGGCCCACTGAGAGGTTGTTGAAGCCCTATACAATTAACTATTTGCTCATAGCAATGGGTGACCAAAAAGGTGGTAAAATGATGTGATGCAGTTTCCCTGGCACCTTTACATGTAGACTCTGCCTGTGACTTCTTTGGTTTACATGGTATTTAATTTACATGGTATGTTGAATCAAACACAGGTCTTTTTGTGGATCCTCCAAAAGGGAGTTTTAAGGTTGCTTGAAAGGCCTTCCATAACTTCTTGATTATCTGGAGGCTCTCAACCTGACTGGAATTCTGTTTATATTTGGTAGTTTAAATAAAGGAAGGCCCTGGCATCTAATTAAACTAAAGAGCTTCTGCACAGCAAAAAAGAAACTACCATCAGAGTGAACAGGCAACCTACAGAATGGGAGAAAATCTTTGCAACCTACTCATCTGACAAAGGGCTAATTAATACCCAGAATCTACAATGAACTCAAACAAATTTATAAGAAAAAACCAAACAACCCCATCAAAAAGTGGGCGAAGGATATGAACAGACACTTCTCAAAAAAAGACATTTATGCAGCCAAAAAACACATGAAAAAATGCTCATCATCACTGGCCATCAGAGAAATGCAAATCAAAACCACAGTGAGATACCATCTCACGCCAGTTAGAATGGCAATCATTAAAAAGTCAGGAAACAACAGGTGCTGGAGAGGATGTGGAGAAATAGGAACACTTTTACACTGTTGGGACTGTAAACTAGTTCAACCATTGTGGAAGTCAGTGTGGCGATTCCTCAGGGATCTAGAACTAGAAATACCATTTGACCCAGCCATCCCATTACTGGGTATATACCCAAAGGATTATAAATCATGCTGCTATAAAGACACATGCACACGTATGTTTATAGCGGCACTATTCTCAATAGCAAAGACTTGGAACCAACCTAAATGTCCAACAGTGATAGACTGGATTAAGAAAATGTGGCACATATACACCATGGAATACTATGCAGCCATAAAAAAGGATGAGTTCATGTCCTTTGTAGGGACATGGATGAAACTGGAAACCATCATTCTCAGCAAACTATCGCAAGGACAAAAAACCAAACACTGCATGTTCTCACTCATAGGTGGGAATTGAACAATGAGAACACATAGACACAGGAAGGGGAACATCACACACTGGAGACTGTTGTGGGGTGGGGGGAGGGGGGAGGGATAGCATTAGGAGATATACCTAATGCTAAATGACGAGTTAATGGGTGCAGCACACCAACATGGCACATGTATACATATGTAACAAACCTGCACATTGTGCACATGTACCCTAAACTTATAATAATAATAAAATTAAAAAATAAATAAGTAAATAAATAAATAAATAAAGGAAGGCCCTGGGAGCCTAGGATGCCCTATGATGCCAAACTGAGATATACTCCTCGGCTCTCTTCTCTTAGCCTCTACCTTAAGGTGACAGAAAGGGCATGTCTTAGCAATCGGGAACAGTATGATAGGCTGAATCATGTGCCCCCTCCCCAAAGATGTCCATGTCCTAATGCTCGGAGCCGTTGCATGGTACCTTACACAGCACAAAAGAACTTTGCAGATGAAATTAAGTTACAGGTTTTGAGATGGAGAGATTATCCTGGATCATCCAAGTGGGCACTAACTGCAATCGCCAGTATCCTTTTAAGAGGGAAGCAGAGGGAGATGTGACACTGACAAAAAAGAAGGCGAGGTGGCCACAGAGACAGAGACTAGAGTCACGCAGCCACAAGTCAAGGAATGCCAGCAGCCACCAGGGCTGAAGCGGCAAGGAACAGGTTCTTCCCTGGAGCCTCTGGAGGGAGGCTGGCCCTGCCGACACCTTGATCTGCAACTTCTTTCCGGCTTCCAGAACTGAGAGAAGAAGTTCTGTTGTTTTAAGCCATCAACTTGTGGTAATTTGGTATAGCAGCCATAGGAAACCCATGCAAACAGTGAAGTATAAGCAGGGAGAGAGGAAGATCCTCGGTCATGCCAGGGCCTGCCTCAAGTTAGGAAGTGTAGAGAATATACTGTGGTCCAGGACTGGCCTCCAAAAGAGCCTCAGACTGACTGTTTGGGTCCAACACAAAAAAAATTTTTTTAGTGGATAAAAAAAAAAAAATGAATATGAGCCTGAGACTGATGGTAGGAGTTTGGGGACTTCACAAACCTTGGGTTATACCCCAAACTACAGACTGTCCATTCACTCAAATCTGGAGTTGCAGGTGTATAAATTGCTAAATGCTAATGATCTGTGGAGGGATGTATTTATCTGGCTTTCCTTTATCTCAGCTTTGCTTTTATCTGACAGAATTTCACTGTCAGAGTTATTTTATCTATTTCCCCTACTCCGTTTTTGGTGGGAGACTATTTTATAGCATGGTTCTTGAAATTGCATAACTGAATACTGAAAATCTTCACAAAACCCAGCATTTCTCTAGGCCTTTTGGGCAAAAAGAAAAGCCTGGCATCGGCAGTGAAGGAAGATGGCAGCCCAGAGCTTCCCCACACCATTGCACGGGCATGTGGGCCACGGCACGTTCAGTGATGTGTATGAGCCTGTGGAGGACACGTGTCTGCTTCTGGACGCACTCCAGGTAGCGGCTGCCGAGCTGGCGGGAGTGGAAATATGCCTGGAAGTGGGGCAGGGTCTGGTGTAGTATCTGCATTCCTAGCCTCTATGATAGGTCCTCAGGCTTTGTACATGTGCACTGATATCAACCCTGAGGCAGCAGCTTGTACCCTAAAGACAGCACGGTGTAACAAAGTCCACATTCAACCAGTTATTACAGATTTGGTCAAAGGCTTGCTACCAATATTGAAGCAAAAAGTTGATCTTCTGGTGTTTAATCCCCCCTATGTGGTGACTCCACCTGAAGAGGTAGGAAGTCACAGAATAGAGGCAGCTTGGGCTGCTGGCAGAAATGGTCAGGAAGTCATGCACAGGTTTTTCCCCCTGGTTCCAGATCTCCTTTCACCAAAAGGATTATTCTATTTAGTTACCATTAAAGAAAACAACCCAGAAGAAATTTGGAAAATAATGAAGACAAAAGGTCTGCAAGGAACCACTGCACTTTCCTGACAAGTAGGCCAAGAAACTTTCAGTCCTCAAGTTCACCAAGTTCTAGCATACAATGTGTGCCCAGACCTACTGGAAACTGAATGCACTTAACATATCTTGAAACTGAAGTCATTCATTAGGTAAAAAGGAATTTTATCAGAAATTTGTTGTTTAAAAAAAGGTAGAAAGGTGGAACATTCCCTTTCACTCAGGCCTGTAGAATTATTTGCATAAGTACAAGTAAATATTTATATTTATAATTTGCATTTTAAATATAAAAGTTATGTATGAAATATTTATTTCAGCATTATTTAGTAAGGCAACAGAATTGATCTGGCAAATGTCTTTTTTTTCATACTAGTCCATAAAGGCAGTTTGCTTTCCGATGGCAGGGCCAGCAATACACCTTCATTGTTGTATCTCCGGTGTATATCAACTCTCCAACTCTATGCCATAATTTAGTTCATAGGGATCTTGATTGCCTTTCCCTTCCACAAAATATTACACTGATTGGTTATATTAATGACATTATGTTGACTTGACCTAGTGAGCAAGAAGTAGAAACTACACTAGACTTAGTGGAAAGACATTTGCATCAGAGGGAAGGAAATAAATATGACTACAATTCAAGGACCTTCTACCTTAGTGAGACTGGTAAAGATCCAGTGACATGGGGCATGTTGGGATATTTCTTCTAAGGTGAAGGATAAGTAGTTGCATCTTGCTGCTCTTACAACCAAGAAAGAGGCACAATACTTAGTGGGCCTGTTTGGGTTTTGGAGGCAATATTTCCCAATTTCATTATGTTACTCCAGCCCATTTACCAATTGACTCAAAACGCTGCTAGTTTTGAGTAGGGCCCAGAACAAGAAAAGTCTCTGCAACAGGTCCAGGCTGCTGTGCAAGCTGCTCTGCCACTTGGGTCATATGATCCAGCATATCCAGTGGTGTTTAAGTGGCAGTGGCAGATAGGGATGCTGTTTGAAGCTTGTGGGAGGTCCCTATAGGTGAATCTTTGTTTAGGATTTTAGAGCGAATCCCTGCCATTACTAACAAATAACTAGTCTCTTTTTTGAGAAACAGCTCTTGGTCTGCTACTGGGCCTTAGTAGAGACTGATACTTAATGAGTCACCAAGTTACCATGCAACCTGAGCTGCCCATCATGAACTGGTTGTTATCTGAGCCACCAACGCACAAAGTTGGATATGCACAGCAACACTCTGTCATCAGATGGAAATGGTATACACATGATTGGGCCTGAGCAGGCCCTGAAGGCACAAGAAAGTTACATGAAGAAGTAGGCCAAATTTCCATAGTTCCCACTTGTGCTATCTGCCTTCTCTCTTCCAGCCTGCATCTATGGCTTCGTGGGAACTTCCCTACGATCAGCTGACAGAGAAAGAGAAGACTTAGGCCTGGTTTACAGAGGATTCTGTATGATATGCAGGTACCACCCAAGAGTGGACAGCTGCAGCACTACAGCTCATCTCTGGGCTACCTTGAAGGACAGTGGTGAAGGGAAATCCTCCCAGTGGACAGAACTTTGAGCAGTCTCCCTGGTTGACTTTGCTTAAAAGGAAAAATGGCCAGATATTCAATTATATGCCAATTCATAGGCTGTGGCCAATGATTTGGCTGGATGGTCAGGGAGTTGAACATAACTGGAAAATTGGTGACAAAGAAATTTGGAGATGAGGGGTGTGGATAGATACTGAATGGGCAAAAAGGGTGAAGATATTTGTGCCCTATGTGAATGCTCACCAAAGGGTTAGCAAAGAAGGATTTTAATAAAGTGGACAAGATAACCTGTTCTGTGGATACCAGTAGGCCTCTTTCTCCAGCCACGCCTATCATCACCCAGTTGTCTCATGAACAAAGTAGCCATGGTGACAAGGATAGAGGTTATGCATGGGCTCAGCAATGTGGACTTCTACTCACTGAGGCTGACCTGGCCAAGGCTACCTATGAGTCCCCAGTCTGCCAGCAGCAGAGACCAACACTGAGCCCCTGAGATGACACCATTCCCTAGAGTCATCAGTCAGCTGCCTAGTGGCAGGTTAATTAAATTGATCCACCTCCATCGTTGAAGGGATAGTGTTTTTTCCTTACTGAAATAGAGCTTACTCTGGATACAGATTTGCTTTCCCTTCGCACAATGCTTCTACTAAAACTACCATCCGTGGACTTACAGAATGTCTCATCTACTACCGTGGTATTCCACACAGCATTACAAGGAACTCAGTTCACAGCAAAAGTGTGGCAGTGGGCCCATGCTCATGGAATTAACTGGTCTTACCATGTTCCCTACTATCCTGAATCAACTGGCTACATAGAGCAGTGGAATGGCATTTTGAAGACAGTAATAGCACCAGCTATATAGCAGTGCCTTGTAGGGCTGGGACAAGGTTCTCTAGAAGGCTGTCTATGCTCTGAATCAGCATCCAGTATATGGTGCATTTCTCTTATGACTGGGATTCACAGGTTCAGGAATCAACAGGTCAAAATAGGTGGGACACCATTTGCTATTAGCCCTAGTGACCCACTAGTAAAATTTTTACTTCCTGTTCCCATGACTTATGCTCTGCTGGCCTAGAGGTCTTACATAGGGTGAAATGTTTTCCACTGAGAGACACAATAATGATTTAATTGAACTGGAAGTTTAAGACTGCTCCTCAGCCATTTTGGGCTTCTCATGCCTCTACCTCAATAGACAAATGAATTACACTGCTGGCTAGGTGATTGTTCCTGACTACCAAGTAGAAACTGGACTACCCCCAAACGGTGGTAAGGAAAACTATGTCGGGAAGACACGAGATTCCTTAGGGCATCTCTTATTGTTACCATGCCCTGTGATTAAGGTCAGTGGAAAACTACAACCTAATTCAGACAGGACCACTAATGACCCAGACCTTTCAGGAATAAAGGTTTGGGTCACCACTGGGTAAATACCATGACCAGATAAGGTGCTTGCTGAAGGCAAAGGGAATACAAAATTAGTGGTGGAAGAAATACTAGCTTTGATCGTATGACCAGTTACAGAAACACAGACTGTGATTGTTGGAAGTATGTCCTCCATATTTTGCTATGACTCCATTTTGTGTGTGTGTAGCTTTGTTTTCTTTCTTCTCATTTCCTTATTCTGTAACATAAGATGCATTGATTTTATAGCATAGTGTTTAAATATTGTTAATTTTTAAAACTGGCTCCAATGTTCAACCTTGATTAATTTTACATCATATTATTTAAGTTATGGGATATCAAGGAGAGAGTAAATATCACATGAAGACTTTACCTTCCCTTCTGGGAGATGGGTTCGTGTGTTTCTGGTAGAATGCTGGATTGTTAATCGTGTTAGATGGAATTATGACCTTGTTATTGTCTTTATGTGGCAGTTACATATGGTTTAAGGAGATATGTATGGTGCCAAGTTGACAAGGGTAAACTTGTGATGGTTAATTTTATATATCAACTTGAATAGGCCACAAGGTGCCAGATATCTGTTTAAACATTATTCTGGAGTGTCTTGAGTGTGTTTACAGAGGACATTTGCATTTGAATTGGCGGACTCAGTAAAGGAGATTGCCATCCCCAAGGTGGGGGGGCATCATCCAATTTGTTGAGGGCGTACATAAAATAAAAGGCAGAGGAAGGAAGAATTCATCCCTTAAAAGAAAAGAAAAGCCTGGCATCCTGGTTACCTGCCTGGTTGGAGTGGACCTCCTCCCTGAGCCGTGCTGGGAAGTGGCGTGCCCCTGGGGCAGCAGGGCAAGTGATCCTGGAGCACCGTGGAGAAGAACTACCTGGCTATCCCCGGGCTATGCGGAGTCTGGATATTAAATAACGTGTCTACTATGCAGAGGCTCTAACTTCTGACATGAAGCCGCTGGGGAAGCATCGATGTGCTGCTCACAATTAGGGGCTGGTGGAAATCCAGCCGAAAGGAACAAAGTGATTCTGAGGACAAAATAGCTCAATCAAGTGAAAAGTGATTTCAGACCTGACATTAGCCTGACAGTAGCAACTGGGTCCTTATTATTATCTGCTTTTGAACCTCAGTAAGAGAACTTGCCTACCTTTGATACTGTAAGCAGGATCCTTCATGTTTAAAGATTAAAGCAGCTTTCTGGCTTGTTAGAAAGAAATCGCATGGGAATGGGTTTCACAGCCAGAAGCTGAGCTCTCTCAAAAGGATGTCATTCTGCGGCAAGATTATCTCCCCCTTCCATGAATACCAAAAAAGCCCCTGATTAATTCTTTCCATTAGGAGCCCCATGTCCCCCTACTGTTAGATTTAGGATTGAAACAATATAGTCTGATTACCACTGTGTCCTGTGCAGTTTAGATTCTAAGTGTGAGATGTGAAATGTAAGAATTTTTTTTTTTTTTTTTACATCTTGTCACTCCAGATGAGAATATACTTTGGAAGTGAAATTAGAAACAATGCAATGTTGATTAAGGACTAGGACTCTCACATGGCCCACCCGTGACAAGATTTTGATTGGCATTATGTAATTAAAGGGTACTTTAAATGGTTGCTAAACATAACCAGCTACAAAAAGGTGACAGAAGAAGAATAATTTTAATATAGGAATTTTTAAAAAGTTATACTCATTCATAATATATATAAAACACCTGATCGAACATTTAAAATTAAATCTGTAGGGTGTGCTGAAAGGGTTATATTCCACAGTTTCTGCTTTTTTGTTTACATAAAGCAATACTTTTTTTTTTTGAGATGGAGTCTTGTTCTTATTGCCCAGGCTGGAGTGCAATGGTGCAACCTCGGCTCACTGCAACCTCCACCTCCCGGGTTCAAGCAATTCCCTTGCCTAAGCCTTCTGAGTAGCTGGGATTACAGGCACCCGCCACCACACCCTGCCAATTTGTTGTATTTTTAGTAGAGACAGGGTTTCACCATGTTGGCCAGGATGGTCTCGAACTCCTGACCTCAGGTAATCCACCTGCCTCGGCCTTCCAAATTGCTGGGATTACAGGCGTGAACCACCATGCCCAGCCTTACATAAAGCAACAATTTAAGGCACACTGTATTTGCAAGAAATTGCTAGTTAATGTGTATAAATCATTAGGGAAAAGGGGAAGTTTTGAGATATAAAACACTGGTATTTTAGAGGATAAATACCAATATGCCTTGATTTTTCCCTCCTGTGATAGTATTTACTGAATATAATTAAAATAATTAAAATTTTTAATTGTTTTACTATCCATAAATTATCCTCAATCAAAATTTTTAATTGTTGCCTAATTTGAACATACTTCCATGGTTGGGGGGAGGTTTGGTCTGAGAGAGGGGAACAGAAACAGCCCTAAATGCTTCCTCCTGCTCCCTAAGAAATACTTACAAACCCAAAGGCCCTATTGCAAAAGCACCTCATTTGCAATGTCACTAGGGAGTTACCAAAATGTAGAGAAAAGTATGTTCTAAAGATTAAAAAAAATTGAGTTGATTTTAAATTTTTCTCTTTTTTTTCCTAATCCCCAATGTGATAGTATGATTTAATATCTATATTTATGAGTTAACAATAGTGGACACACAATTTGTTAGTGTGAGTTCTATGTGTTTTTGCCAGAAAGGCCACCCTTGATGGTCAAGCCCAAGGCTACTACTCGTTGTCCATGCTTAGGCCCACAAGCTGGGAGAAAGCTGCTGGAATCAGTGGGCATGCATCCTCCTAGGCAGCTCCTCCCAGGCACTCTTAGGTGACTGGTGGTTCCCTTGCAAATGCACTTACAGAGCAGCAGATCTTGTTAATTATTCGTGTAACCAACCCTGAACTTTCTCCTTTGCCTCTTTTTGAACTTAAGGAATAGAGGGAACTGAACTGATCTGACTACAAGTAAACAGGCGTGGAAACTCCTGATTGGCATTATTAGTCTTCCCTAAAGAGAAACACAGCAGGGCCTTCTTAAATGTCAGGTTGAGAGCATTTGACAAACCTGGACAGCCTAAGAGAAAAATGTTGCTAAATGGTTCACAGCAAGCTCTTCACATCACATTCCTACTTTCTCCTATAAATTGCTTTGTGACAACGGGATAGGTGGAGAAGACCTTTATTCCCATCAGATCACTGGACTCTTTGTCAGGACTTGGTTCCCTCCGGACTCTCTGATTAACTATGGTGACAATTCAGATTATTGTCCCCAAGGGGCTCACTGGTTTTTCAGCATTAGCAGTAAACTCTGTTATCTCATTCAGCAACCCAATTACCCATGTAAAAGGCTGATAATGCAGGTAGGTGTAGTGGGAGACAAAAGAAGTGTAAGCCTCAGGGAGTTCTGAATCTGCTTGAGACGATGAAGCATACAAACAGTGCTTATTCACCACAGGAAGGAAGGAAGGAAGGAAGGAAGGAAGGAAGGAAGGAAGGAAGGAAGGAAGGAAAAAAGGAAGGAAGGAAGGAAGAAAAAATTTTGGGAAAATTCCTGCTCTCCTTTTTATCTCTGTTCATTAAATTGAATTGTTTAAGAATTTATTCGAGGTTCAACTTTTAATTTTTTAAACTAGTGAATTATTAGAATTTTAATAAATAATATTTAATATCTGGTAATGAAGGTTCAGAATATTACACTACCATATCTTAGTATCTATTAAGCCAAACCAGACCAAACCAAACAGAAACAGCAAAGTATTATTTATTTATTTATTTATTTTTTAAATTATACTTTAAGTTCTAGGGCACATTTGCACAACGTGCAGGTTTGTAACATATGTATATATGTGCCATGTTAGTGTGCTGCACCCATTAACTCATCATTTACATTAGATATTTCTCCTAATGCTATCCCTCCCACCTCCTCCCACCCCACAACAGGCCCCAGTTTGTGATGTTCCCCACCCTGTGTCCGAGTGTTCTCATTGTTCAATTCCCACCTGTGAGTGAGAACATGTGGTGTTTGGTTTTCTGTCCTTGCGATAGTTTGCTCAGAATGATGGTTTCCATGCATTTAGCATGTCCCTACAAAGGACATGAGCTCATCCTTTTTTATGGCTGCATAGTATTCCATGGTGTATATGTGCCACATTTTCTTAATCCATTCTATTATTGATGGACATTTGGGTTGGTTCCAAGTCTTTGCTATTGTGAATAGTGCCACAGTAAACATATGTGTGCATGTGTCTTTATAGCAGCATGATTTATAGTCCTTTGGGTATATACCCAGTAATGGGATGGCTGGGTCAAATGGTATTTCTAGTTCTAGATCCTTGAGGAATCACCACACTGTCTTCCACAATGGTTGAACTAGTTTACAGTCCCACCAACAGTGTGAAAGCATTCCTTTTTCTCCACATCCTCTCCAGCACCTGTTGTTTCCTGACTTTTTAATGATCACCATTCTAACTGGTATGAGATGGTATCTCATTGTGGTTTTGATTTGCATTTCTCTGATGGCCAGTGATGATGAGCGTTTTTTCACGTGTCTGTTGGCTGCATAAATGTCTTCTTTTGAGAAGTGTCTGTTCATATCTTTCGCCCACTTTTTGATGGGGTTGTTTGATTTTTTTCTTGTAAATTTGTTTGAGTTCTTTGTAGATTCTGGATATTAGCCCTTTGTCAGATGGGTAGATTGTAAAAATTTTCTCCCATTCTGTAGGTTGCCTGTTCACTCTGATGGTAGTCTTTTTTGCTGTGCAGAAGCTCTTTAGTTTAATTAGATCCCATTTGTCAATTTTGGCTTTTGTTGCCATTGCTTTGGTGTTTTAGTCATGAAGTCCTTGCCCATGCCTATGTCCTGAATGGTATACAGCAAAATATTTCTAAAGAGGGGGACAACAGCCTAGCAGAGATAGCATTTAGTTACACAGTACTGCAAATGAGCACTTCCTAAAGTCACTGTTTCCTCCTTTGGCATTTCTCTAACTTTGTTGAATGAGAAAGGGGCTGAGCTTCCAGCAGAAAAGGAAGAGAGCCATAGACTGGCATTTGATTGAAATATAATTCCTTAATAATTTTTTAAAATAATTTTAAATTCATAGAAAAGATGCACTAATAGTAGAATGAACTTTCATATACACTTTATTTCTTTCCTAATCCCTAATTTCCTAATGTGATATTAATATTTTTCCACCTTTGCCTTTCATGCTTTCTCTAAATGTATTTATACATTTAGGGTTTTTTGTTTTTGTTTTAGTTTTAAGAGGCAGGGGCCTTGCTATGTTGCCCCTGCCTCTTAAAACAAAAAGAGAGACCTTGCCATGTTGAGGCTGGACTCAAACTTGTGAGCTATAGGGAACCTTTCACCTCAGCTTCTCAAGTAGCTGGGACTACAGGTACGCACCATTGCACCTAGATAGTTTTTTTAAACCTTTGAGAATAAGTTGCAGATATATCTCTTACTCCTTAACACATCAATGTATATGTCCTAAAAACAAAGACACCCTCCTATATAACCAGAGTACGGTCATCAAAATCAGGAAAGTAACATTAATACAATACTACCATGTGATTGATACTATTGTATTGATTGGTATGCATGTAAATACTACCTCAGAGCCCATTCAGATTTCTGTGATAATCTCAGTAATGTCCTTTATAGTTCCAGGATCACGTGTTGCATTTAGCTGTCTGAGTCCTTAGTGTCTTCAGTTGAGAACCCTTGCTGTGGTGTGCTGCTAAACTGCTTATGTGGCGGGGTAGAGGGGTCTGATTTGTAGTGGCTGCCAATGATTATAGTGTGAATATTCCCATTCTGGCTGATTTCAGGTTACCAGGTTTGTAGCACTGAACTGCACAATTGGGAAGAGATGCACAGCATCAGTTTTCTAGAGTGGGGCTGAGCCAGTACCAGCTGTCTCCAATGTACCACTGATCGTTCCTCGTTCCTTCGTCTTTCCTTGTGTTTCATGACTATGTTTGTTTTGTTGGTTTGTTTGTTTTACAAGTACAGAGCAGCTACTTTGTAGCATGGCCTTCAGTTTGGGTTTGTCTGCTACTTCTTCACATTTATATTCAGTGTATGCCCTCTGTGGCAGGAATTTGACGGAAGTGACACTGTGCTCTTTGCAGGGCCTCGTCTCAGGAGCATGTGATGATGACTTGCCCCATTACTAGAGACGTTCACCTTCTTTCTTTCTTTTTTGAATTTCACGTAGGTGTTAACTTTTATTACGTGATAAGACAGTGTCTAGCCAGGTTTCTCCGCTGTTAAGATAAAGAATATTTTATACCTTATTTAATAAGTAATTAATAGGCATTTTATGGAGAGACTACATTGAGACTATTTAAATACTCAATCCTCCTTAAACTTTTACCTACTGGTTTTAGTATCCTTTGGTGATTCTTGCCTGAAACAATTATTTCTATTATAGTTGCCAAAGAGTGATTTTTAAAATTGCAGTAACCCTTCTAATATTACTAGTTGTCATTCTACTGTAAGGTAGATACTTCCCTTCTCCCCAATTTCTTTATTTATATTAATATGGACTCATGGATTTCTATTTTATTCAGTTGGTTTTAATATACTATGATTATTTGTTTTGATGCCAAAACATTGTGGATTTGGCTAAGTTGAGCCTCTTTGGGATGGTGTCCTTTTGACAGGTCCTCATCACTCTTGGATCAGCACCTTGCTTTCTGGCAGAAGATATTCCAGTCATCTTCTTCTTTCCCTGTGTCAGCCTTGGAATGAACTGTTTTCCAAGGAGCCTTGGTTTCTTTGAGTGGAGAATGATATTTAGCAACCAAGATCTGGGCAGTAGATGTGCTCATTCTACTGCAGTTTCATTGCTTCTAGGCCTTCTCAGAGCTAGGAAATATAGTTATACACACACACACACACACACACACACACAGACACACACATTGTGGTGGACACAATCATGTACCTCTCAGAGACTCCTTTAAGAGAGGACTTGTTGCAAAGAATTGCCTTGCCCAGTGTCACACCTTGCCTGGGGCAGTCCACATCTTATACTGATTAAGAAAAGATTATAAAGGCTGGTCATTTTGGTCCAATGAGGAACAACTCTGACAGGCCACACATGCTCAAGAATGGGGTTGGCCAAGGCTCTCTTGAGCCTGCATTGCAGTTCAAGTTCTTCTGCCCAATCCATTTCCTTCCACATGTTTCGATTGTTTCGATCCCTAATAATACCCTACACACTAAATGTCATCTCAGCATTTGCTTCTAGAGAGCCCAGTCTGCAACACACACACACACACGCACACACATACACATCTATTTCTATACTTACAAATATATGAGCTCACACCAACACCTCTAATTCTAACCAATAACTGTAAGTTTGTTCTAGTCTTCCCCTCTCCAATCATCATCAACACATTTACTTATTTTCTCCATCCCTCTGTATGTAGGCAACCTCCTGACGATGCAGGATGTCTCTTCATTCCCATCTCCACCAGTCTGACCCCACACATCCTTGGCCCTGGCCCTGCTGACCTCACTGGCTGTGTTAGCTGCATCTTCAGCACTGATCAAAAGGAAGGAGAGTTCAGTTCATGTTATAAGACAGAGGGTTATAACATTTCATATAAGTAATACATTTTATTTGGTTTGAAAATATATTTCAACATTAAATAGTGCTTATTTCCTTTTTAGCGGTGACTGAGGTCCACTAAAATTGAAATTCTGTATTATAGTTTCATCTTGTATTAAATGGAAAAGTGTTTTTAGAATCAGCATTTTGGCACATATAATAGAAAAGACATGTCAAGAGAAGGCTCTAATTACTTTAGGAAGTTGCTCCATGAACATAGCCATCAGTTCTAGCTGAGACAGAAAAGTCTTTGCAGAGGAGGCGGGGTTTGAACTGGCATCTCCAGGATGTATTGGCTTTGAACAAATGAATCAAAAATATACCAGGGAAGGAAAGGTGGTAAGTGAAGTCAAGGAATAGGTAGAGTGGGTAAGAACGAGTATCAGGTGACAGTGATTAGATCAATTTGGCAGAAAATATTCATGTAAGAATGTGGGAGATAAACCTGGAAAGTTAGGATCCTGACCATGCTTCAGATTTTATTTTGCAGGCAATGGGTAGATATCTTTCATCCTTTGAATATCATGATAAAGATGAGGCTGGCAGCATTGGTCAAGATGCACTGATGGGAGAGGGAGCAGTTAGGCCGTTACTGCGAGGGTTTGAGTGCTGAAGATAAAGGCACTGGGGAGGTGGGGAGGGGGCAAGTGTAGCAGACAGGGTCCAGTCAGGGAAGCAGACCCACTGTGAATACTATGGAATAGGGATTTATTTTAGGCATAGACCTTATACTATTGTGAAAGAACAAATGAAAGCTTTTCAAGCTGGGGCAGATTTGAGCAGAATTATAGGTTGAGGGGGAGGAACCAGTAGAGAAAAGAGAGGCTGATGATATATTTAAAAAGAACTAAATCCTGAAAGAGCCTGGAAAAGGTGAAAACCAAGAGCTCAAAAGGAGTGGTTACTCTCAGAAAGGAAGCACATATATTCCTTTCATACATACACTGTCCCCCAACCAACCCCCAGCAGAGGAAATCCCGGCCCCCTCTGTAGAACTCCTGCCCATTATCTTCAGACTAATAAGCACCATGCATTTTTACTTCTAACAATACTTCATAAGGCAATCGTATATTCTCAGATTAAAAATATGAGTCACTTGGCTTTTTACACAGCTTTTGCTTATTAAACTGAACTGCACTAGAGCAATTAAAGAGAAATATCTTACAACTCACTGGAAAAGGATCATCCATAGATGTCAGGGTTCTGGTATTTTTATTCCCACTTTAAATTTAAAGACATGGGAGCTTGTTAAACTGGCTTTTTTATTTGGGGATTTGTGGAGTTAGCAAATTCTGAATGTCTTCAGTAAGATAATTTAGTAAGAAAGTTTGTGTATGTCTTTCAGTGCAGGTGACAACATTCCAGTGAAGTATTTCACAGCGTGCAGAACACGGTCATTAATAAAGCAACATCCTCAACAGTCATGCATATTTCTTTTTTATAACAAGCATCTTGTTTGGTAATGGCAGGACAGCAGAGTGAATATCCTGCCACACTGAAATTCATGAAGTTCAGTCCATTTTATGACATGCACTTTTTGCTATACTCTTTATAAATTGCTATCTCTATCTTTATGACTTAGGGATTTGGGAAATACTCACCTGGTAATAACACTTTAAAATGCATCTCCCCTGCAGTATACCCATTATGCCGATTGAACTCAGAAATTCTTAAAATATAGCCTTCCTTATCTCTATAAGAATAATTATCTGTGGAGGATGCCATGCTTAAAAGGTGTAGGGGGAAAGGAATAATGGCTCCAGTGGAGGATCATCCTGGGATTCAGCATCTTTGTAAGAGCAGCTAGGATCATGCTGTCAAAATACATTAGGCAAATCCAAAGATTAGAATTCCTCTCCTTTGTAAAATGAGAGGCGAAAATGAGTAAAGTGCATACCTGGCTTTGCTTTGGTTCAATTCTTTTCTCTGGGCTGCTCTGCCAAACCTTGCTTATTGAAACTAACCTGGGAGAAGAAACGTCTGACTTATGGAATGTTTTCAAATAAATGCAATTTTTATACTCTTCAATACAAATAGTAACTCAAGCCAGGTGAAAATTTAGCTAGGTGGGTGTTCTGGGAGGGCCAGTTTTGTGACTAGAGCTGACAGGGGCTTGTAATTAGCATAGTGACTGTGTGCAGTAGGTTGATCCTTCTAAAGTGCTTTTTTTTTTTTTTAATTATACATTAGGTTTTAGGGTACATGTGCACAATGTGCAGGTTTGTTACATATGTATCCATGTGCCATGTTGGTTTGCTGCACCCATTAACTCATCATTTAGCATTAGGTATATCTCCTAATGCTGTCCCTCCCCCCTCCCCCAACCCCACAACAGCCCCCTGAGTGTGATGTTCCCCTTCCTGTGTCCATGAGTTCTTATTGTTCAATTCTCACCTATGAATGAGAACATGCGGTGTTTGGTTTTTTGTCCTTGCGATAGTTTACTGAGAATGATGTTTTCCAGTTTCATCCATGTCCCTACAAAGGACATGAACTCATCATTTTTTATGTCTGCATAGTATTCCATGGTGTATATGTGCCACATTTTCTTAATCCAGTCTATTGTTGTTGGACATTTGGGTTGGTTCCAACTCTTTGCTATTGTGAATAGTGCGGCAATAAACATACGTGTGCATGTGTCTTTATAGCAGCATGATTTATAGTCCTTTGGGTATATACCCAGTAATGAGATGGCTGGGTCAAATGGTATTTCTAGTTCTAGATCCCTGAGGAATCGCCACACTGACTTCCACAATGGTTGAACTAGTTTACAGTCCCACCAACAGTGTAAAAGTGTTCCTGTTTCTCCACATCCTCTCCAGCACCTGTTGTTTCCTGACTTTTTAATGATGGCCATTCTAACTGGTGTGAGATGGTATCTCACTGTGGTTTTGATTTGCATTTCTCTGATGGCCAGTGATGATGAGCATTTTTTCATTTGTTTTTTGGCTGCATAAATGTCTTCTTTTGAGAAATGTCTGTTCATGTCCTTCGCCCACTTTTTGATGGGGTTGTTTGTTTTTTTCTTATAAATTTGTTTGAGTTCATTGTAGATTCTGGATATTAGCCCTTTGTCAGATGAGTAGGTTGCAAAAATTTTCTCCCATTCTGTAGGTTGCCTGTTCACTCTGATGGTAGTTTCTTTTGCTGTGCAGAAGCTCTTTAGTTTAATTAGATCCCATTTGTCAATTTTGGCTTTTGTTGCCATTGCTTTTGGTGTTTTAGACATGAAGTCCTTGCCCACGCCTATGTCCTGAATGGTATTGCCTAGGTTTTCTTGTAGGATTTTAATGGTTTTAGGTCTAACATTTAAGTCTTTAATCCATCTTGAATTAATTTTTGTATAAGGTGTAAGGAAGGGATCCAGTTTCAGCTTTCTACATATGGCTAGCCAGTTTTCCCAGCACCATTTATTAAATAGGGAATCCTTTCCCCATTTCTTGTTTTTGTCAGGTTTGTCAAAGATCAGATAGTTGTAGATATGTGGCATTATTTCTGAGGGCTCTGTTCTGTTCCATTGATCTATGTCTCTGTTGTGGTACCAGTACCATGCTGTTTTGGTTACTGTAGCCTTGTAGTATAATTTGAAGTCAGGTAGCATGATGCCTCCAGCTTTCTTCTTTTGGCTTAGGATTGACTTGGTGATGCAGGCTCTTTTTTGGTTCCATATGAACTTTAAAGTAGTTTTTTCCAATTCTGTGAAGAAAGTCATTGGTAGCTTGATGGGGATGGCATTGAATCTATGAATTACCTTGGGCAGTATGGCCATATTCACGATATTGATTCTTCCAACCCATGAGCATGGAATGTTCTTCCATTTGTTTGTATCCTCTTTGATTTCATTGAGCAGTGGTTTGTAGTTCTCCTTGAAGAGGTCCTTCACATCCCTTGTAAGTTGGATTCCTAGGTATTTTATTCTCTTTGAAGCAATTGTGAATGGGAGTTCACTCATGATAGATGCAATAAAAAATGAAAAGGGGTTATCACCACCGATCCCATAGAAATACAATCTACCATCAGAGAATACTACAAACACCTCTATGCAAATAAACTAGAAAATCTAGAAGAAATGGATAAATTCGTTGACAAATACACCCTCCCAAGACTAAACCAGGAAGAAGTTGAATCTCTGAATAGACCAATAACAGGCTCTGAAATTGTGGCAATAATCAATAGCTTACCAACCAAAAAGAGTCCAGGACCTGATGGATTCACAGCCAAATTCTACCAGAGGCACAAGGAGGAACTGGTACCATTCCTTCTGAAACTATTCCGATCAATAGAAAAAGAGAGAATCCTCCCTAACACATTTTATGAGGCCAGCATCATCCTGATACCAAAGCCTGGCAGAGACATAACCAAAAAGGAGAATTTCAGACCAATATCCTTGATGAATATTGATGCAAAAATCCTCAATAAAATACTGGCAAACCGAATCCAGCAGCACATCAAAAATCTTATCCACCATGATCAAGTGGGCTTCATCCCTGGGATGCAAGGCTGGTTCAACATACACAAATCAATAAATGTAATCCAGCATATAAACAGAACCAAAGACAAAAACCACATGATTATCTCAATAGATGCAGAAAAGGCCTTTGATAAAATCCAACAACGCTTCATGCTAAAAACTCTCATAAATTAGGTATTGATGGGACGTATCTCAAAATAATAAGAGCTATCTATGACAAACCCACAGCCAATATCATACTGAATGGGCAAAAACTGGAAGCATTCCCTTTGAAAACTGGCACAAGACAGGGATGCCCTCTGTCACCACTCCTATTCAACATAGTGCTGGAAGTTCTGGCCAGGGCAATCAGGCAGGAGAAGGAAATAAAGGGTATTCAATTATGAAAAGAGGAAGTCAAATTGTCCCTGTTTGCAGATGACATGATTGTATGTCTAGAAAACCCCATTGTCTCAGCCCAAAATCTCCTTAAGCTGATTAGCAACTTCAGCAAAGTCTCAGGATACAAAATCAATGTACAAAAATCACAAGCATTCTTGTACACCAATCACAGACAAACAAAGTGCTGTCTTTTAAGCACGTTTTAGTTTTCAGCATTCAGTGTTCTTGCAACTTTTTTTACCTTAGTAATCTTTCAGAAATAAACTTCAGTCCTGTTTCTGTTTCATGAATTTATAGTTAATGGGACTTCAATTAAGGAGGGTGTGTATGTGTGTGTGTGTGTGTGTGTGTGTTGTGTGTGTGTGTGTGTGTGTGTGAAGCCATTTTATTTTAAACAAAGGAAGGAGAAAAGGAAGATGCAAGTTATAGGCCAAGATGTCATATAAGTTCTGAAGATGGGGATAAGGGCACAGTCTTAGGGGACATGAATTGATGTTTTTCTAGTATATAGCATGTTTCAGACTCTGAATTAGGGGATTTTGTATTAGAAGCCAGGAATTCTGAATCTAGAGATTCTTATAATTAAATCTACTCAACTAATTCTTGAAATGCCAAATATTCTCCCTCAAAGGTGTGTAGGGGGCAAGAGTTCCCCTTGGCCCTCTGAAGTTTCGCTGAAAAATCAACTTGCGAAAGGCAGGTTAGTTGGAGATAAGAAATACAAATTTATTTAATATGTATACATAGGCGCCTTCAGAATGAAGACCCAAAGATACAGGGGAAATTGTCCATTTTTATGCTTAGGTTCAACAAACTATGGACAGCCATGTATAAATATGATTAGACAGAAAGAGTATGATCTAATGTTAACAGAATTAGTAGGACAGACACAGCAAGGCCTGTGCGTCCAGATTCTTCTTGGCCTTTCTAAGCATGCATTCCTTCCTTCTGAGTATGGGGCAGAACCCTCTCTGGAATGGAGGTCTTATACCTAAAGTCAAACAAAGTAGTCAGATAATTTATTTGTGGCCACTTTTTACATAGAAAGGTGGAGGGATGCCAGGTGCAGTGGCTCACGCCTGTAATTCCAGCACTTTGGGAGGCCAAGGCAGAAGGATCACTTGAGGCCAGAAGTTTGAGACCAGCCTGGGCAACATGGTGAAACTCTGTCTCCACTAAAAATACAAAAATTAGCCAGGCCTGGAGGTGTGCGCCTGTAGTCCCAGCTGCTCGGGAGGTTGAGGCACGAGAATCGCTTGAACCTGGGAGGTGGAGTTTTCAGTGAGCCGAGATCACACCACTGTACTCCAGCCAGGACAACAGAACAAGACTGTATCTCAAAAAAAAGAAAAAAACGGTGGAGAGATGGAGAGAAAGTTAGTTTATGGCTGGCTTTGGGAAAAAGAGATTCTGGTTTTGATGACCTGGGGAAGAGCAGTTTTAGTTTCTATGGCTACCCCTAGGGGAGAATTGGAGACAGGAGGGCAAAAGGTCAGAGAAAAACTTCTGTTTCCTAGACCTTCATTTTGGGGTATTGTTTTCTGAGCCCCAACAAAAGACACAAAGAGCCTTGGGACTAGCTCTTGAGATCAAAGAGTTATCAGGAATCATTTAGGTAGCAGCCTTAACTAGCGAAAACAAAGTAGATAACCTAGAAGAAAGCCAAAAAATAAAATAAAATCTGCCCCACCCCACCAAAAAATACCATCAACAAAAAGCCTCTGAAGCAAAATCAAGTACTGAGCAAATAAAACAGATGGCCTCACATCACAGGCACTGTTCTTATACTAGAGCTTCATGAGTTTTCACTTAGAATGAATTTACTCTTATTTTAGACATAATTTTAACAAGACTGAGTGGCTGGTTTCTTAGCCAGCTGGTGATTAGAAGCAACCTGTGCTGGCAGTGGCAGCTGTGATTGCCAATAATTTAATACTGAAGGAGAAGACATAATCTAATACATCTAGAAGCCATCTAAACTCAATGCCTATCAATCCAGAGTCTTTAATGTAGGGAATAAACTGCTTCAAAAACCCCTAAACATATTTTTATTTTATGGTGCAGAAAAATATGACTGAGTAATCAAGCAAAGATTAAGTTATGTAAAATGGACTCACATTAAAGTGGGAAAATATTTAAAATATTAAAATGTTTTGGGGCTGGCACGGTGGCTCACACCTGTAATCCCAGCACTTTGGGAGGCCAAGGCGGGTGGATCACTTGAGGTCAGGAGTTCGAGACCAGCCTGACCAACATGGAAAAACCCTGCCTCTACTAAAAATACAAAATTAGGGCCAGGCGCGGTGGCTCACGCCTGTAATCCCAGCACTTTGGGAGGCCGAAGTGGGCAGATCACGAGGTCAGGAGATCGAGACCATCCTGGCTAACATGTTGAAACCCTGTCTCTACTAAAAATACAAAAAAATTAGCAGGGCATGTTGGCGGGCACCTGTAGTACCAGCTACTCAGGAGGCTGAGGCAGAAGAATCACTTAAACCCGGGAGGTGGAGGTTGCAATGAGCCGAGAGCACGCCATTGCACTCCAGCCTGGCTGACAGAGTGAGACTCCGTCTCAAAAATAAAATAAAATAAAAATACAAAATTAGCCAGGCGTGGTGGTGCATGCCTGTAATCCCAGCTACTTGGGAGGCTGAGGCAGGAGAATCGCTTGAACTCACAAGGCAGAGGTTGCAGTCAGCCAAGAGTGCGTCATTGCATTCCAGCCTGGGCAACAAGAGTGAAACTCCGTCTCAAAAAAAATTTAGGAGCAGAGTTTCCACTACATCCAAATTTCAATGATAAGAAATATTTTATTTATGGCAATGCCAGCAAAACACTTCTTTTATCCACCATTTTCCTTAATTATTTACTTGCTCATTATTTTTACCCATCCTCCAACATTTGATGTGGCTGAGGTGTTACTATATTGAGACATTAAGGAAATATTGCAGTTTTATTTTTATTTTTTATTTTATTTTTTTAATTTTTCTTCTGGTTCACAACATTCCTTTGGAACCAATAGGAAATATTGCAGTTTTAGATGCCTAATTTCCAACTTGATCTTAAATCACTTATACAGGTCTAGCAATTCTCAGGATCAGAAATGCAACCTGGGGAAATGCTTCTCTGATAAAAGAAAATTGAAGAACCTTGGAGTGTCCATGAGAAATGAACCATAACCAAAGACAATTCCTTTGAGAAAAGTTTCGTTGTAAGTGAATGCTCCTTGTCATTAATACACATCTTGTGCATATAAACAGAAAAATCATTGTGGCAGTGTTATAGATTCAAAAGAAAAAAAAGAAAAGGAAACATGGGAGAAACAAGGAAGATAACGGTTAAAACAAGGGATGAGGGCCCCAAATAGAGCAATGCAAGTACTTATCAATCTGCTTCTCAGCTTGGACTAAAGTAAATTCTTCAACTGCACCAAAATAATGCACCAACCCAAAGGTTGATGACCAGCCTGAACTATGTCCTAAGGCAAACTTTGCTTGAAAACTCTCTTTTAAAGTTCAGTTTCTTATATAGGTATATATATATATACACACACACACACACACATCAAATATATATGTACATACATATATTTGATGTATATATGTATATATGTGTATATATACACATATATACATGTGTATATATATACACATGTATATACATATATATTTGATGTACATGTGTATATACATATGTTTATTTAGAACTGTTCAGTTAATATATCAGTTATATTAACTGTTCAGTATATATATATGCATATACATATATATTTATTTAAAACTGTTCAGTTAATATATCAGACATTTATTAAGCCCCACAATATGCCAGGCCTATTTGATCTATATAATCTTTTAAAACTGTTCTTTATTAATTAGTTCTGGAAATCTTTGGTGATACACGCACATACACACACCTGCAAACACACATGCCCATGCCTATGTTTTCATTCTTTTTTTTTTTTTTTCTTTTTTTTGAGACAGGGTCTCACTCTGTCTGTTGCCCAGGCTGGAGTGCAGTGGCACAATCACATCTCATTGCAACCTCAACCTCTAGGGCTCAAGCGATCCTCTTGCCTCAGCCTCCCAAGTAGTAGCTGGGATTACAGGTGTGTGCCACCATACCCAGCTAGTGTTTTCATTCCTTTTAAATAATATTAATCAAGTGTATCATTTCCTTCTGATCACTCTCTTTTCTTTTCCTACAAAATTGCAAACCAGAGATATCAAGTCTTACACAAACAGTAAAAGGCAATTATAATAAAACTGGTTCAACAAAATTGCAAAATTGGCTGATTTGATCTCCTTTGCCTTCACAAGCTGCTCTTTCTGTAATAATATCATTTAATTTCCACATTTATTGAGCACTAGAAAACCTGTTCTCAGGCTGGGTGAGATGGCTCATGCCTGTAATCCCAGCATCTTGGGAGGCTGAGGCAGGTGGATCACGTGAGGTCAGGAGTTTGAGACCAGTCTGGCCAACATGGCGAAATCTTGTCTACTAAAAATACAAAAACTAGCCAGGCATGCTGGTGGGTGCCTATAAATCCAGCTACTCGGGAGGCTGAGGGAGGAAAATCTCTTGAACCTGGGAGGCAGAGGCTGCAGTGAGCCGAGACTGTGCCACTGCACTCCAGCCTGGGTGACAGAGTGAGACTCTGTCTCAAAAAAAAGAAAATAGAAAATAGAAAACCTGTTCTCAGACAATATTTTGGTATCCATTAATTATATGTTTATTTATGTCTACATATATATACACACACACACAGTCTTTTTTTTTTTTTTTTTTTTTTTGAGACGAAGTCTCGCTCTGTCACCCAGGCTGGAGTACAACGGTGTGATCTCTGCTAACTGCAACCTCCGCCTCCCAGGTTCAGGTGATTCTCCTGCCTCAGCCTTCCGAGTAGCTGGGATTACAGGTGGATGCCACCATGCACGGCTAATTTTTGTATTTTTAGTAGACACCGGTTTTCACCATGTTGGCTAATCCGGTCTTGAACTCCTGACCTCAGGTGATCCACCTGCCTTGGCCTCCCAAAGTGCTGGCATTACAGGCATGAGCCACCGCACCTGGCCTACACACAGTGTTTTTTAAGGGTGAAGCTAGGGGCTGGTGTTTCACCAATAAACACCGATGTACTTACAGTCTAATAGTATAGTATTCGAACTACTTTCTATGGTGGCTAAACTAATTTACATTCCCACGAACAGTATATAAATGTTCCCTTTTCTCTGCAGTCTTGTCAGCTTCTGTTATTTTCTGACTTCTTAATAATAGCCATTCTGACTAGTGTGAAATGGTCTCATTGTGGTTTTGATTTGCATTTCTCTGATGATTAGTGATGATGAGCATTTTTTCATGTCCGTTGATCACTTGTATGCCTTCTTTTGAGAAGTGTCTGCTCATTTCCTTTTTCTTTTTTTTTTTTTGAGACAGGGTCTCACTCCATTTCCCAGGCTGGAGTGCAGTGGTGCAATCATGACTCACTACAGCCTTGACCTCCTGAGCTTAACTGATCCTCCTGCCTCAGCCTCCTGAGTAGCAGGGACCACAGGCATGCACCACCATGCCCAGTGTTTTGTAGAGACAGGGTCTCCTTACGTTGCTCAGGATTGTCTCAAACTTCTCGCCTGAAGCGATTCTCCTGCCTTGGCCTCCCAAAGTGTTGGGATTAAAGGCATGAGTCATTGCACCCAGCCCTTTGCCCATTTCCAAATGGGGTTATTTGTTTTTTGCTTGTTTATTTAAGTTCCTTATAAATTCTGGATATTACACCTTTGTCAGATGTATAGTTTGCGAATATTTTCTTCCATTCTGTAAATTATCTGTTTATTCAGTTGATAGTTCCTTTTTCTGTGCAGAAGCTCTTTAGTTTAATTAAATCCCACATATCAATTTTTGTTGTTGCAATTGCTTTTGGGGACTTCACCAAAAATTCTTTGCCAAGGCTAATGTCAAGAAGGGTATTTCCTAGATTTTCTTTTAGGATTTTTCTAGTTTTAGGTCCTACATTTAAATCTTTAATCCATCTTGAGATAATTTTTGTATATGGTGAAAGGTAGGAGTCTAGTTTCATTCTTCTGTATATGAGTAGCACCACTTAAAGAACCTAAAACAGAGCTACCATTTGATCCAGCAATCCCACCACTGGGTATATACCCAAAGGAAAATAAATCATCCTACCAAAAGGACGCACGCACTCATATGTTTATTGAAGCATTATTCACAATAGGAAACACATGGGCTCAACCTAGGTGCCCATCAACAGTGGATTGGATAAAGAAAATATGGTACATATATACCATGGAATACTATGTCGCTAAAAAAAAAAATCATGTCCTTTGCAGCAAAATGGATGGAGCTGGAGGCCATAATC
The DNA here is from genome assembly GCF_009828535.3 of Hylobates moloch. NCBI lineage: Eukaryota > Metazoa > Chordata > Mammalia > Primates > Hylobatidae > Hylobates > Hylobates moloch. Next base: position 66,166,835 of record NW_026652286.1, on the reverse strand, counting down.
CTTAGTGAATTAATGCAGAAAACCAAATACAGCATGTTCTCACTTATAAGTGGGAGCTAAACATTGAACATATACAGACATAAAGATGGGAACAACAGACACTGGGGCCTGCTAGAGCAGGGAGGGAGGGAGGTGTGGGCTGAAAAAACTACCTGTTTGGTAGTATGCTCACTACCTGGGTGACAGTCATTCTTACCCTAAACCCCAGCATCATGCAATGTATCTATGCAGACCTGCACATGTGCACCTTGGATCTAAGATAAAAGTTGAAATTTTTAAAAAAAGAGCATAGTCTTAAAGTCAATGTGTTGCTTTCCCCGGAGTGTCTGCTTTTTAAGCAGATCTGCTTTACAGTTTTCTCAGATAGCAGAATAAAATGTTCTTTACCTTATTAAAGGACTCTTGGGCAGCAGGTACTATAGATGGGGGTTGTGGGTATTTTGGGGATGGAGACTGAATTGATGTGGACCACTTTCCTGCCTGGATTAAGGAGTTAGGAAGGTTGAGGCTTTGGAGGGCTTTCTTCCTGGAACAAGCTACGGGCTATCTGCACAGCATACTCTGCCAGTAACCTTTTTTGATGGTTTCAACCAGGCCAATGAACTTGACGCCTTCTTCTCACCTCCCACTCCCTGGCCTGCACAGAGTTCTTTTAATCATGCTTTATTCTGGTCTCCTATTCATTGCCTGTCCTGGTTCCACCCTAGTGCTATGCTGTTTCCTGTTTATCTCTCCTGTCTTTTCCACACCCTCACCTCTGTACCAGGTGGGGCTGATTTCCCTGGGCTGTGAGCTTTCTTGTTTGTTACTGGAGTGGGTGAAAAGAGGACCTCATATACATTAAATTTTCATTCCTCGGTCTATAACTTGGTGACCTTGAGCAAGTGAGTTAATTTTCTAAACCTCAGTTTCTTCATTTATAAAATGAGATTAGAGCCAGGTGCAGTGGGACACTCCTTTAATAATCCCAGCACTTTAGGAGGCCAACAAGACAGGAGGATTGCTTGAGGCCAGGAGTTCAAGATCAGCCTAGGCAACACAGTGAGACCCTGTCTGTACAAGAAATTATCTAAAAATTAGCTGGGCATGGTGTGCATGCCTGTAGTCCTAGCTCCTTGGGAGCTGAGGCAGGAGAATTACTTGAGTCCAGGAGTTAGAGGCTACAGTCAGCTATGATCACACCACTGCACTTCAACCTGGGCAACATAGTGAGACCTTTACTCTTAAAAAAAGGAAAAAGGGCTGGGCTCTGTGGCTCACATCTGTAATCCCAGCACTTTGGGAGGTCCAGGGCGGGTGGATTGCTTGAGGCCAGTTGAGACTAGCCTGGGCAACATGGTGAAATCTCATCTCTACAACAAATTAGCCAGATGTGGTGGCATGTGCCTGTAGCTGCAGCTACTTGGAAGGCTGAGGTGGGAGGATCACTTGAGCCCAGCAGGTTGAGGCTGCAGTGAGCTGTGATCACACCACTGCACTCCAGACTGGGCAACAAAGCAAGACTCTATTAAAAAAAAAAAGAGTAGGAGAGTAGGATTAGTAACATCTGCTCCAAATATATCTGTAAGGATTGTATATGGGAAATTTTCAAATAATAACAACTAATATACCTGACATTTTTTCATTTTGGTAAATCATTAAAAACAACTCCACAGAGTAGATATTATTATTATCATCCTCTTTATATAGAGGGAGAAAAGTTTTGGAGGAGGGGAGGTAGGAGAATTATGTAATTTGTCCCAAGTCATCTGGTTTATTCAAGTGCCAGAGCTGAGTTTGGGACCCCGCCTGTCAGTCTCCAGATCTCTGGTTTGTAAATACTGTCTTATTGGAAGGGAACACAGGCTCATTTTCTCTTTTCTCTTTGCATGTTGGCTGGCGCTTGCGTCTTGGCTGCTGCCTCACTCACAGTCAGCAGTTCTTTCTGTTGACCCCATTGGACACCAATATCACAGCACCTGTAGTCCCTGGTGCAGCCTGAGGGCTCGCTTTAATTAAAGTTTGTGGCGCTGGCAGAAAGAAATCTGGCAGGAACTATCTTCTTAAGGATTCTCCCCCAGACCCACTTGCTTCATTGCACCACAGCAACAATTGCCCGTCCCTGATCATAGGTCTGCTTGCCTGAAGAATGGCCCCCGAGCATCTGGAAAGCAAAAACCAAAGGGCACTGTGGCCTGGCAGCAGATCTTCTCTTCCAGTTTTGACCCAACCCACATATTTGTCACTTAAAAGGAAGAAAACTGGTTTGATGAGTAATTTCCAGGCTTCGGGTTTGTTATCTCTCCTGACAGCTGTTCTCCAGTATTTTGTAGGCCTATGGAGTGGAAGAGCAAGAAACTTATTCGGTGTAGTCCAAGAAGAAATCACTGGAGGCAAATTTTAGCTCAGTGTAAAGAAGGCTTTTTACTTTTTTCAAACAATGGTGTTTGTTTCCATATGTAGGGAAAATGCTGGATGAGGGGGCATTTTCAGGGGCCCTGAGTTGTATAGGACTTTAGGGGTACACCCATCTAACTGCCTGGCCCTTAGGATCAGGACAGCTGGGCTGGAGAGAGGGCTAAATGATATGACTGTGGGTACAGCACCTTGACTAGTGCCCACAGTTGGCAGGTGCTCAGCAAACAGTGTTTATTTAACTGACCTCACAAAGGTCTTATTATTGCATCAGACACTATTGTAAGTATTCAGCAAATATTAACCCATTTCATTCTCATGACAGCCTTATGAGGTAGTACTGTTACTGTGTCTGGGTGGAAGAGTGGTTGCAGTGGTTTCTAGTGCTCTCTCCAACTTTGAGATTCTATGACCAGGCTCTTGTGATTGGCACTGCTGATAACAGACCCAGCCAGTCAGCTGGACTGAACTGATGTTTGATGGACTGTTGGATTATATTAGCCACCAGCTGTCTCGACCCTAAGGGCCAGGCATTTAGATAAGTGCACCCCTAAAGTCCTGTACAGTTCAGGGCCCATGAAAATGCCCCTTCATCAAGCATTTCCCCCCATACAGACATGTCCATTAACAAATTTTTCCATTATCCTTGAAAGCATACTCTGGCTGCTTGGAAAATCGTCTCTTCTTCCCCTCCTTCTCATAATCAATTGCTACCAATTGCTATGCCAAAATCCATGTTAAGCTATACATGTATGTGTGTATCTATACACATATATGTGTACATACACATGTTTGAGCAGGAGAGCAACAGAATCCGTTTATGTCTTGGTAAGTTATTAACACATAAGTCCAGTCTGATCTCATTCAGACCCGTCCTTATTTACATAGCTATTTTAATGTGCCTGAGATCTATTCATGTCCCCAAAGATCCCTTACTCCCTCTCTGTGAGCCCCTGGTACGGCTAAGTAAATAGCTGAACTGAGGTTTTCCATGACAACTCATTATTTTTTTTTTTTTAAATTGGCTTATAATAAAAGGTGATAAAAACAAGATTGAGCTAAAAGACAACGTAATCAGAAGACAGAAAATGAACACAATATCTAAAGAACCAGATAAGACTGTGAGAGACCAGGTCAGTACAAGCTGGTAATTACATTAAAATTGACACAATCTCTCTGTTTTTCTCATAAGCGAACATTTTGCCTGACTGATTTTCTATGAGTAAAGTCAGGAGTTCTTTTTTTGTTGTTACATATATATATTTTAAAACCACAGAAACTCATAGCCTAGAAGGAAGGAGAGAACAAAAGGAGAACCATTCCTTCTTTTATTCATGTAATTATTCAATAATAATGTATTAAATGTAAATTATGGCCAGTTTGGGGTTCCATAATGTGGAACTCATTTGAAAAACTATGAAAACAACAAAATTGATAAAAGGGTCAAGAAATGGGTGTTGCTACAAGGCTGCAGAAAGTGGTTGTCTACTCAAGGAAACAATTGAATTTTTATCAGTCAATACCTTTAATTATATGAAGAGTTATTATTGACCACATTAGTCATCAATTATTTTTCTTTCCCAGTCAGAGAAAATAAGAAGAAATAGGCTTCCCCTACAGCAAGCAGAGTTTAGAAGCTGTAATGCGACCTCATTATGGAATTGTTGAGTCCATGAGACCGGGCTGTATTAGCAAAGGGCATAGCCTCGGCATCATTGAGCGATCAGAAGCTCCGTGCCCTACTTTCTGTAGATCTCCATTACCCACCATGCCCACATACCCTCAATCTCAGTTCCAGTGAGACAGATTACTGGAGTTACTACAGCCAATTGCCTAAACAGCATTGCTGGGCAGTCTCTGCTGTGAGTCCAGCTCTGACTCAACAGCATGCTTCCCAGGCCTGCTGGGGCAGTGGGAAGAGCAGCACGCTCTGTGTTAAGAAGCCTGGCTTGCAGGTCCTACTCCACATGTTGTTTTCCTTCTTTTGGCCCCAGTTTTCTCATCTGTAAAATGAACAATATTTCCTTCCTTCCTTCCTTCCTTCCTTCCTTCCTTCCTTCCTTCCTTCCTTCCTTCCTTCCTTCCTTCCTTCCTTCCTTCCTTCCTTCCTTCCTTCCTTCCTTCCTTCCTTTCTTCCTCCCTCCCTCCCTCCCTTCCTTTCTCTCTTTCTCCTTCCTTCCTTCCTTCCTGCCTGCCTTCCTGCCTGCCTGCTTGCCTACCTGCCTTCCTGTCTTTCTCTCTCTCTCTCCTTTTTTTGAGACAGGGTGTCACTCTGTTGCCCAGGCTGGAGTGCAGTGGCACAATCTCGGCTCACTGCAAACTCTGCTCCCACCAGCCTCCCGAGTAGCTGGGACTACAGGCGCACCACTATGCCCTGATAATTTTTGTTTTTTGTTTTTTTTTTTTTTTTGAGACAGTCTCACTCTGTCACCCAGGCTGGAGTGCAGTGGCACAATCTTGGCTCACCGCAACCTCTGTCTTCTGGGTTCAAGCAATTCTGGTGCCTCAGCTTCCCGAGTAGCTGGGATTACAGGCATGTACCACCACACCTGGCTAATTTTTGTGATTTCGGTAGAGATGGGATTTCACTATGTTGGCTAGGCTGGTCTTGAACTCCTGACCTCAAGTGATCTACCCACCTCGGCCTCCCAAAGTGCTGGGATTACAGGCGTGAGTCACCTCACCCGGCCTAATTTTTGTATTTTTAGTAGAGATGGGTTTTTGCCATGTTGCCCAGGCTGGTCTTGAACTCCTGGGCTCAAGCAATCCACCCACCTCGGCCTCCCAAAGTGCTGAGATTACAAAGTGAGCCACTATGTCTGGCCCAAGTTGGTCTTAATGCTAGTAGCTCTCAAACTACTAAAATTAAAGTGTGATGAGAATCTAAGCTTATTTTATTTGGAGAGAGTGGTTATTGAAAATCCAGATTTCTATCCCTTTTCCCACATAAATTTTTGTTTATTTAGCCTGGATGAGACACAGAACATGAGATTCTGCATATTAAAAAGTATCTGATAGTGTAAGTTGGTTGAAGGTAAAAATTAAAATAAAAAAAGAATAAAAAAGTATCTGATACAAGTGATCTTGGGCTAGTACATTAGTTTGCTAGGGCTGCCATAACACAATACCATAACAGGCTGGGTGGTTTAAGCAACAGAAATTAATTTTTCTACAGTTCTGGAGGCTGGAACTCCAAGATCAAGGTGTTAGAGGGTTTAGTTTCTTCTGAGGCCTCTCTCCTTGGCTTATAGATGGGCATCTTCTCACTATGTCCTCACATGGTCAACTCTCTGTGCATGGGTACTCCTGGTGTCTCTTTGTGTGTCTTAATCTCTTCTTATAAGGACACAAGTCAGATTAGATTAAGGCCTATCTTAATGGCCTCATTTTAACTTAACCAGTTCTTTGAAGGCCCAATCTCAAATTTTGAGTTACCAAGGGTTAGTAACATATGAATTTGGGGGGACAAAATTTAGCCCCTAACAGCTAAATAATCTCTACAATTCTATGCCCAATGAAAGCTAGATCAAACCTCTCTGCAGACTCAGCCTTGTTTTGGGGTCTTGTTATAGGACCCTTGTGTTATAGCTAAACTCTTATTTTTATACTTTTTCCATTTCTCTAGCTAAAGCTCCCAGCCCTAATTTGGTGACATCTGGCCTTAGTCTCCTTGTTCTAATTAGCATTGCCACCCTATCTAAAGTGCCTACCACCTCATTCATGCCCACCCCATCCTACTCCTCTACCTTCTCATTTCTGCATTGATTCAGATCTGTTATTGCCTCATTTATTGGTTTACTTGTTTCCTGTCTTTCTCCCCTACTAGACTATAAATTCCATAGATCAGCCATGGAATGTTTTGTTCCTAGCACCATGAACAGTGCCTGGCATACAGTAGGCATTCATTAAATATTGATGCATGGATAAATGAATGAATGAGTGATGAGTTGAGATGACCTTTAAGGTCTGTGTCTGTTCCAACCTAGAATTCAATTGCCTTTTCCTTCTTTACTCTTTCACAGGGATGGTATTTAAGAGACCTCCCCCCAGCCAGAGGGAATAAGGTATGTGGAATACTGAAGCACACTGATATCTATCTAGAGACCTTGGAGAGGTGAAAATTCTGCTCATTTATTGTCCTACCAATGTCTTAATCACCAATGCGTTAACAGTGCCCTGGACCTAGAGTGTCTGGACTGTACTGCGGAGATAGGTTGATTACAAAGAAAGGCAGTAAATCAGCCAAGGCCAAATGTCACACACCACGATGGAATTGACAGTCCAGCAGATGATCTGCTTTGGCCCACAGCTGAAGTCTGGGTGTGGTCATCAGTCTTCTTGCAAATGGTCAGAAACTCCTATTTATGAACTTTGGCCTGAGACATTTGCTAACACGGCATAAGCAGTTAGGCTTTTTCAGCTATGAAATTCCTTTAGGTTGATGGAAAGATGCTAGCACATGTCAATAAAGGTGACAATAATAGTGCAATATAAGTAATAATAATAAATGAAAAAAATGTTAATAATAGTTTAAACAGGTAAAGTCTGAGGTACACTAAAAATAGGTTAATTATAATCTTTGATTGGGTTGGCTGTACATACATGAATAAAATATCTTGGAAGTCCTAACCAGAGAAATCAAGAGAAAGAGATAAAAGGCATCGAATAGGAAAAGAAAAACTCAAAATATATCTCTTCACTGATGATATGATTGGCTACCTAGAAAACCCTGAAGACTCTGACAGAAGGCTTCTGGAACTGACTTCAGTAAAGTTACAGGATACAAAATCAATGTACAAAACTCAGTAGCATTTCTATACAGAAATGATGTTCAAGCCAAGAGCCAAATCAAGAACACAATCCCATTTACAATAGCCACACACACATGCACAAATACCTGGGAGTACATCTAACCAAGGAGGTGAAAGATTTCTACAAAAGTTACAAAACACTGCTGAAAGAAATTGTAGATGACATAAACAAATGAAAAAACATTTCATGCTCATGGATTGGAAGAATTGATATCATTAAAATGGCCATACTGCCCAAAGCAATCTATAGATTCAATGTCATTCCTATCAAACTATCAATGTCATTTTTGACAGACATAGCAAAACTCATATGGAACCAAAAAAATAGCCCAAATAGCCAAAGCAATCTTAAGCAAAAAGAACAAAGCCAGAAGCATCACATTGCCTAACTTCAAACTATACTATAAGGCTACAGTTACTGAAACAGCTTGGTACTGTTACAAAAACAGACACATAGGCCACTGGAACAGGATATAAAGAAATATATAGCCATATACCTACAGCCACGTGATCTTCATTAAAGTTGACAAAAATAGGCAATGAGGAAGAATTTATAATGCTGGTATAGCTGGCTGGATGTATGTAGAAGAATGCAACTGAACCCCTAGCTTTCATCGTATACAAAAGATGAATTAAAGGTTTAAATGTAAGACCTCAAACTTCAAGAATCCTGGAAGAAAACCTCAGAAAGACCCTGTGGACGTTGGCATTGGGAAAGAACTTATGATGAAATCCTCAAAAGTAATTGCAACAGAAGCAAAAATTCACAAGTGAGATTTAATGAAACTAAAGAGTTTCTGCACAGCAAAAAAAAACTATCATCAGAGGAAACAGAAACCCTACAGAATGGGAGAAAATATTCACAAACTACACATCTGTCAAAGATCTAATATCCGTAATCTATAAAGAACTTAAGCAATTCAACAAGTGAAAAACAAATAACCCTGTTAAAGAGTGGGCAAAAGACAGGAACTTCGCAAAGAAGACATACAGGCAGCTAACAAACATGAAAAAATGCTCAACATCACTGATCATCAGAGAAATGCAAATCGAAACCAAAATGAGATACCATCTCACACCAGTCAGAATGGCCATTATTAAAACGTCATAAACGACAGAAGCTGGTGAAGCTGCAGATAAAAGAGAACACATATACACTGTGGAGGAATGTAAATTAATCCAGCCAATGTGGAAAGCAGTTTGGAGATTTCTCAAAGAACTTAAAACAGAACTACCATTCAACTCAGAAATCCCATTACTAGGTATATACTCAAAGGAAAATAAATCATTCTACCAAAAGACACATGCACTTGTATGTTCATTGCAGTACTATTCACAACAGTAAACACATGGAATGAACCTAGGTGTCCATCAAAGGTGGACTGGATAAAGAAAATGTGGTACATATACACCATAGAATACTATGCAGCCAAAAAAAGAAAGAACAAACTAATGCCTTTGGCAGCAACATGGATTCATCTGGATGCCATAATCCAAAGGAACAGAAAACCAAACACTGCATATTCTCGCTTATAAGTGGATGCTAAACACTGGGTACTCATAGACATAAACGGCCACAATAGACACTGGAGGCTAAAAGAGGGGAGAGGTTGAAGAGGGCAAGGGTTGAAAAACTACCTATTGCGTACTATGCTCACTACATGGGTGATGGGATCATTCATACCCCAAACCTCAGCATCACACAATATATCTACGTAAGAAATCTGCACATTTGCCCCTGAATCTAAAATAAAAGTTGAAATTATATGAAATAAAAATAAATAAATATGCTTAAGTGGAAAAAATCAAATATTTTATAGCTACATGAGGTAGTATTTTTAGATAGCTGTCATGTATATCTTCACTGAAGGCCTTGATTCTAGGCTGAGATGATTGCTTTTTCCTTATATTTATTAAATTTGAGAGGAAAGATTTGTTTCTACATCTGTTTCCTCTACTAGAGCAGTGGTTCCTTGAAAGCAATGATCTTATTTATTTCTGTATCTTCTGCACCCGCTACATGGCCCTCAAAATTTGTTTATTGGATACACGACTATCAAGGAGATTTAAATGTTATTGACTAGTAAACATTGCCTAAATGTTTTAAGGCAGATTAGACTGAGACTCATTAATTACTGCTACCATCATTCTAATATATCTTGCTCTCAATTATATTATTTATAGAATTTTAAAAAACTGGTTTTTAGTTTAAGGTCAACATTTATTAGAATGGGGAGAGCTAAGCATGTTTGCAGGAAGGAAAGAAACCAGGAGAATGATACTTGCATGGCCCTCCTCTGGGAGTGCAAAGTGACTTTCAAATTATCCCAAGTCAGACATAATCAAGAAAGTAAATATACTGAAGGACAGCCAAATACCTGTGACACAATGCAAAGCATTTAAAAAATCATCTTGTGCTGCAGATTACACACATTGTTGCTCCACTCAATAGTGTATGTAATAGTAAATTGGCTCTAATTATTAATACCAATAATACTATTCACTGAGAAATCAGTTTATAATAGAGGATTATTCAGCTACCAAGCTCCTGGGGCTATAGCTAAGCCCCTGCCAGAGAGGCAGTCATGAGGGGTTATTATTATTAATTATCTGTCCAATTATTTCTCCCTTAGGAACAGCAACAGTATATATGCCACATCTAAGGAGGGGAGGAGGGGCCCATCTGTGCTCACCCCACTGCTTCACAGTCCTTCTAACAAAGAGATTGTGCTGCGGTGGCCCCAAGAACCTTCCTGCAGGTAACACAGGTCCTTAAGAAGCCTTCAGAGCTGCAGCAAAGTGCAGCAGGGGAGACTACAGTGTGTTGTTCCCCTCTTCCTCTGTCACTTTCTATTCTCCCGGCTCCCTTCCTTCCAAACCTGCTCTTTGCTGCCCATTCTCAGGAAAACCTTCCCTCAGCTCTACCACTCTCTTGAGCTAATCTTTTCCACTGTGCTCCCAAGCCAACTTTTTCCTTTGAGATAGCTTGGGAAAATGATGACAGGGCAGTGGTGAAGCATCCTTAAGTTGAATGGGGCTTTTTAAAAAAGTTGTAAAATACACATACAATTTACCACTTAAACCAGTTAAAAGTGTGCAATTTAGTGGCATTTAGTACTTTCACAGTGTTGTAAAACCATCACCACTGTGCAGCTTCAGAACGTTTCCATCGACCCAAAAAGAAACCTGCATCAGTTAAGCAGTCACTCCGCTTCCCTCCTCCCACTCAGCCCCTAGCAATGACTCATCCACTTGTTGTCTCTATGGATTTGTCTATTCTGAATATTTTATACTCAGTATGTGACCTTTTGTGACTAGCTTCTTTCACTTAGGGAGAGGTTTATCCACTTTGTAGCACACATCAGTTCTTCATTCTTTTTTATGACTGAATAATATTCCATTATATGGATATACCATATTTTGTTGATCAGTTAATGGACATTTAGGTTGTTTCCACCAAATTTAGATTGTTTTAAGGATAGATTCTATGCAGTATCTCCATATCCTTTATCTATTGAGATTTGGCTTCTTCTCTAACAAGGGTAACAACCAGTAATGATGACAGCCCATGGTTATGGGAGAGTTTGCCCTGTTCTGGACATCATACAGAATATTTTGCAAGCATAATCCCATTTAATCCTGATAAGGGCAGAAGCTTGTGTAGTTTGCTTTCACACCAGCATCCCAGCAGAGGGGCCAGGGCTAAAATCTAATCCAGACTTCATTGGTTCAGCTGAGCCCTTTGCTCAGGTTGTATCTGTCCTGAGAGGGAAGCACTGGGCTCCAGTGTGCCCAAAAGCAGCTCTGTTAACAGCTCTTTGAGGTAAACATTATCATTATTCCCAACTTGTATTTAAGGAAAGTGAAAGTGAGAATTAGAGAGTTTCCGTAACTTATTCAAGATCACACATCTAACAAAGGGGAGGAAGCTTGGGCTTAAAGCCATATCTGGGTCCAAATTATTAGCTACTGCCCTATTCTAGGATAATGTTGGGATGGACATCAGTGGCCTCCTTTCTTCTTCCAAGATTTTCTTTTACCATAATCCAAAGTTAAAGATATGTCTTACTCTGTGACCCAGAACATAATGCACATATATAACAGGGAAAAAATTTCATGGAACTACACTTAACCTTAGTACCTGCAATACACTTTTCTATTCTATTTAATTTTTTAAAAGAAATACTGGTCAGGCTCTACTAAATTGGTTTCTAACAGGCTGTTGCCCACAGTTTAAAAACCACTGTTGAAGTCTATTTTTTTTCAGTCTTTATTTTACTCGAACTTTTTGTGGCAGTTGCCACTTAGATAAGATTCTGTATCTTGAAACTCAATCTCTTTGCAGATCACCCTTTCATGGACTTCAGAACACATTTCCAGCTTTCTTCCTGCACCTCGACCAACATGTCTTGTATGGCCTGGCACGTTGGCTCATGCCTGTAATCCCAGCATTTTGGGAGGCCAAGGCGGGTGGATCACTTGGGGTCAAGAGTTCGAGACCAGCCTGGCCAACATGGCGAAACCCCATGTCTACTAAAAATACAAAAATTAGCCAGGTGTGGTGGTGGGTGCCTGTAATCCCAGCTACTTGGGAGGCTGAGGCAGGGGAATCGCTTGAGCTCAGGAGGCGGAAGTTGCAGTGAGCTAAGATCATGCCATTGCACTCCAGCCTGGGCAACAAGAGTGAAACTCTATCTCAAAAAAAAAAAAGAAGTCTTGTATGTACTTCCTGCCTCCTTCTCCATCCTTTTAAAGCTGCTCTTTCTCCACTGCTCCCCAGCTCACTTTGATTCCTTCTCTACCTTCCCAGTCTCCTGAAATATATATATAAAGAACTCTTCCAACCAAGAGTTGAATAGAGTTCAACCAAGATTAAATAGACATTTTTTTCTTTTTTAGAGACAGGGTCTCACTTTGTCACCCAGGCTGGAGTGCAGTGGCATGATCATAGCACATTGCAGCCTCAAACTCTTAGGATCAAGTGATTGTCCCTCCTCAGCCTCCCAAAAACAAAGCTGGGACTACAGGCATATGCCATCACATTAAGATAATTTTTTTTTTTTTTGGTAGAGACAGGGTGTTGTTATGTTACCCTGGCTGGTCTCAAACTTCTGGGTGCAAGCAGTCTTCCCACATTAGCCTCCCAAAACACTGGAATTATAGGTGTGAGCCACTGCACCCAGCCTGAATAGACAATTTTTAAAAGAATATGTACAAATGGACAAGCACATGAATTGATGCTCAACACCATTAGTCATCAGACAAATAAAAATTAAATTCACAGTGAGACACCATTATACACCCACAAGAATGTCTAAAATTTAAAAGACTGACAAGCAAGTGTTGGCAAGGATATGGAGCAACTGGAGCTTGCATGTATTGCTGATGGGAATATAAAATGGTACAGCCACTTTGGAGACTGGTTGACGGTTTCTTGTACAGTTCACCTCACACTTACCATGTGCTTTAGCAATTTCACTCCTAGCTATTTCCCTCATGAGAAATAAAAACATATGTCCACGCAAAGACTTGTACATAAATGTTCATAGCATCTTCATTTATTTATTTATTTTGAGGCAAGGTCTTGCTCTGTCTTCCACGCTGGAGTGCAGTGGTGTGATCTCAGCTTACTGCAACCTCTGCCTCCCAGGTTCAAGTGACTCTTATGACTCAGCCTCCTGGGTAGCTGGGATTACAGGCATGCAGCATCATGTCTGGATAATTTTTCTATTTTTAGTAGAGATGGAATTTCACCATGTTGGCCATGCTGGTCTCCAACTCCTGGCCTCAATTGATCTGCCTGACTCAGCCTCGCAAAGTGCTGGGATTACAGGCATGAGCCACCACACCCAGCCTCATAGCAGCTTTATTTGTAATAGCCCCATATTGGAACCAACTAAAACATCCATCAGCAGGTGAATAAATAAATTAAACATGGTATGTACACAAAAGGGAACATTACTTGGCAATACAAAGGCACAAACTACTGATAAAGACCAAAAAATTGATGAATTTCAAAAATATTATGCAGACATAATATTTTAACATAAAGGAAGGCAGACAAAAGGGTTCATACTGTACAATTCTATTTTTATGAAATTTTTATGAAATTTCAAAAAAGAAAAAAACTAAGTTATAATGACAGAAAACACATTAGTGGCTATCTGAATTTGGCAGAGTCAGAGAGTGGTTTACTGACTATAGAAGTCCTAGGATAACTTTTTGGATGATGGAAATATTCTATATCTTGGTTGTGCTTACATGAATGTATACATTTGCCCAAACTTACTGAACTGTATACTTAAAATAGGTGCATTTTTATTTTATGTAAAGTATATCTTTATAAAATTGATTTATCTGGCCAACTGGGATTTTAAAATGCGTTCAACTTTCTCCTTTTTGTTACTCCCTGCAACTAATCAATTATGAAATCTGATTACTCAACTTCAAACATTTATCTCCAATGAGTTTCTCTTGTCACCCTCTCAACTGCTCAGTATTAGTTTAAGTCCCCAGCCCCTCTCCACTGTACCAGTCTGAGAACCTCTGGTCTTGCTCCCCTCCCCTACTCAACTCCAGCCAACATCTTCCTTCTCACCATTTCTATTCATACTCCCTTAATGAAATACTTCCATTGGCTGCCTTTTGTCCCTAGGTTGAGATACAGATTCCTTCCTTCAACAAATACTTGTTGGAAAGAGGCAGGCATTTGGCACATCGAGAAGAACCATTTCATAAATTGGTCCCTTTCAAGGCTCATCGTTAGTTACATTGAATTTTCACAACTCCTCATCTCTTATATGCTGTCCCTGTCACTGGTTTTACCTTTCTGTCTCTCTCTTTCCATTTATTTCTTTAGGTCTAGCTGAGATATTTCCTTCTCTGTGAAGATTTTACCAAGGACCCAGGCAGACATAGGGATCTCAGAACCTTTCATGTAACCCTAACATAGCATTGGTTGGTTATTGCTTCATTGTGTCTGTGAAGTCTGTTTCCTTTGTAGACTGTGTATGATTTGATGTTATGGACTCTGCCATGGTCATACCTGTGCCTCTAACAACTAATATGTTGGGGCTTAAAAATCTTTATTGAATTATGAGAATCAGACACATACATTGGCCATATTTCTATTGACGATGAAGTTAGCAATATAAATTCTCCTGTTAGAATTGTTTTCCTCTCCTATGCTCCCATATCTTTTATCAATGCCTCTCTTGTGTCACTTATTATTCTTCCACTAGATTGTGAACCTAAGTTTTTTTTTGAAATATTTTAAGCACCTAGAAAAGTACTGTATAGGGAATAATAAAAAAAAAAACCTCCTAGGTACTCTCATTTTTGTCAAATCTTAGCATTTTTGCTTTGTTTGTTTCAGATGTTTTAAAAAAGTAAATGTAACATTTGTTTATACAGTGGAAGCCTCTTGGCACCCTTTCCCAATGCCATTCCCTTCCTCCCTTTTGAAGGCAATCACTCTCCTAAGTTTGGTGTTTTTCATTTATTTGCATATTTTTATACCATGTATGTATGAATTCATAAACAATTCATGGTATTGCTTTATATATTTTAAAACTTCATACAAATAATATAATGCTGCAGATATTCTGCAATTTGATTTTTGTTTTGGCTCGACATTATATTTTTAGATTTATCCACGTTGATAGTTGTAACTATAATTTTTTTAAAATTTCAAGTTCCGGGGTATATATGCAGGATGTGAGAGTTTGTTATATGGGTAAATGTGTGCCATGGTGGTTTGCTTCACCTATCAATCGATCACCTAGGTATTAAGCCTAGCATGCATTAGCTATGTTTCCTGATGTTCTTCCTCCCCCATCCCTCCACCAACAGGCTCCTGTGTATGTTGTCCCCCTCCCTGTGTCCATGTGTTCACTTTGACTTGTAATTATGATTTAATGAGTAAGTTACAGCATGTATGCATGTATGAATATTCAACTAGATGTAGTCTGACTGTAAGCAGAGAACATGTTATGTAATGCAGTCAGGATTATTATAATTTGCCTGTCATAATACATGACATTCCTTTTTTTGGCTACTGTGCAGAAGACCATGCCACAATACAGTACAGATGTCCCTGAAGTGGCAATTCACTAAGAATCAGGGCTGGAAAACATTTTCAATAAGCTAGAGAGATGGACCAAATCTATGAATTTGAAATTTTACATGGACAAACGTAAAACATGGCATTTGGGTACAAAAAATGTTCAATGTTACAAATATAGGATGGGGGAGACATGGCTTGCAAGCAGAACATGGGCCAGCCTCAGTGGCTCATGCCTGGAATCTCAGCACTTTGGGAGACTGAGGCAGGATGCTTGTTTGAGGCCAGAAATTCGAGCCTATAGTGAGCCATGATTGCCCCACTGCAGTCCAGCCTGGGTGACAGAGTGACACTCTGTCTCTAAAATAAAATAAAATAAAAAAGAAGCAGAACATGAACAGAAAGTGGACAAGATGGCAAGGATGGGAAAGGAAGCTCCCGTGGAGAGCCACTGGGATGGCGTCTCTAGAACCAAGATGTTGGGCTGTAGAGTGCGCTCCTCCAGGCTGCTTGGACTACATCTGGGAGAGAGCCTTCAGTTTCTGAGTGTGGAGCTTGTTCAGAGGAAAGTAATGAGAATGGTAGAAGAAAAAGGTAATGGTTCACTTCAAGAAGGGAGGTTGAGGCCAGTGGGATCGTGATGGTTGATTTCCATGACTGGAAGGGAATTCTCTGTGGCCCCAAGAGATATTGGACCAATCTTGCTCCTCTTCCTGAATTCCTTCCTCAGCAGCACATCCACTCTGTCCCACAAGCTGGAAGCCTGGGAAGGGTCCTCAACTCTCACTCATGTTCTTGTCTCCTACCTACCTGATGGTTTTTAAGTTCTGTGAGATCCACATTCTAAACATCATCTTACTTCACTCAGCAGCCTTTCTACAGTTCCTCCTACAATGAAAACTCTCTTCTGTTGATTTTGTGTGTTGCACGTTTCCCTAAATTTCCCCCTACATCTAAGAATGCCAGGGCATGAGCAGATTTTTGGAGCTTGAAGTGTTTTTATTTTGGGAGGCTATCTTTAAAGGAACACAAAATTATAAATAAAAGGCCTTGGATGGGACTCATACAAGGTAGAGAATTATTTCGCAGCAAATCCACCTCAGGCTTTCTTTTCTTTCTTTCTTTCTTTTTTTTTTTTTTAATGCCCATCTTCTTTTCCATTGCCATAGGGTGGAATTCCTAAAGACACATCAAAGCCCTTTTCTCTTTAATGCTATATAGTCCCGTGGCTTTGAAGATTTCCTTCCCATCTTACATGGCCATGACTGAGTGATGACTCCTGAGTCTGTATCTCAAGCTCCGGCCTCTTTGTCTTGTGCTTAGACAGTCATCTCCACTTGAGTATTGCAAAGGCACTGCAAACTTCCTGTGGCTTAGGCTGAATCATTTTCTTTCCCCTCACCTTCCGGTCCCTTTGTAGGGTTCTCATCTCACCAAATGACATCAGCATCTACCCAGTTCCAAAAGCTGGGCACCTGGGCACCATCCTTAACACCTCATCCTCCCCCATGCTTATATCCAACTTATCTTCAGCCTTGTCACATTTACCTTAAATACCCCTTCTCATCATCTTCATTGTCACCATCCCTGGCCAAAGTAATGTCATATCTTGGCTAGACCACCACAATAGTCTTATTCCTTTTTTTTTTTTTTCCTTAAAGGTGTTGCTGTTAAAATCTTAATCTTTTAGTGACATTTTGGGTTCACAGCAAAATTGAGAGGAAGGTACAGGGAGTTCCCATATACCCCCAGTCCTTATACATGCACATCTTCCTCATTATCAACATCCCCACCAGAGTGCTACATTCGTTATAACCGATAAACCTACAATTGACTCATAATCTCCCAAGGTACATATTTACATTAGGATTCGTCCTTGCTGTGGTACATTCTATGGTTTGAGTGATATGTATCCACCTTATAGTATCATACTGGGTATTTTTACTGCCCTAAAAATCTTTTATGCTCTGCCTGTTCATCCCTTCCCTCTGACCTCAACCCTGATCTTTTTACTTTCTCTATAGTTTTGCCTTTTTCAGAATGTCATATAGCTGTAATCATCTAGTATACAGCCCTTCTAGATTGGTTTCTTTTTCTTAGTAAAATGCATTTAAGTTCCTCCATGTCTTTTTTTTGGCTCGATAGCTTATTTTGATTTAGTGCTGAATAATGTTCCCTTGTCCAGATGCACCATAATTTGTTTATCCATTCACCTACTGAAAGACAATTTGGTTACTTCCAAGTTTTGGCAATTAAGAATAAAGCCGCTATAGATATCTGCAGACTGGTTTTTGTGTGGACATACGAATTCCACTCCTTCAGGTAGATACTAAGGCAGATACTCAGGTAGATACTTATCTCCTAGGTAGATAATATCTTAGGTAGATAGTATCTCTTAGGTAGTAAGTAAGTAGATAGTATCTCTTATCTCTTAGGTAGATAGTATCACCTCACCTTAGGTAGATACTAAGGCCAGGAGTACAATTGCTCCATCATGTGATAAGAGTGTTTTAGTTTTATAAAGAACTACCAAACTGTAGTGGCTGCACCATTTTGCATTCCCACCAGCAATGAATGAGTTCTTGTTGTTCCACTTCCTCTCCAGCCTCTCATGTGGTCAGTCCCAATAATCTCCTAATTGGTCTTCCTACCAATATTATCTGACAGCGTCCCCTACCCATTCTCTTCTCTACATTGCTGTCAGACCATCTTTCCAAAAGGCATATCTGGTCACATCATCCCCTGCTTAGGACCCTCCAAAGCCTCCTATCATTCTTAAGACAAGGATCAAATCCTCAACTAGGCCTTTAAGGTCCTGCCTGATGTGGCTTGCCTGGCTCTCAACTGCCCTTTTACCATGCCACCTCTGCTCTCCAGCCACACCACCTCCTCTCCGTCCCTTCTGCAGCCCAGCCTTTGCCTGGAAATCTCTTCCTCAGCTGCCTCACTCCTGAGTCCTCAGTCTAGGTCAGGTTCCTTTATCATTCACTTTTTTTTTTTTTTTTTTTTTTTTAAAAAGACAGAGTCTTGCTGTGTCTCCCAGGCTGGAGTACAGTGGCGCGATCTCTGCTCACTGCAACCTCTGCCTCCTGGGTTCGAGCGATTCTCCTGCCTCAGCCTCCCCCAACCACACTCGGATAATTTTTTGTATTTTTTTTTAGTAGAGATGGGGTTTCACTGTGTTAACCAGGATGGAGTCGATCTCCTGGCCTCGTGATCTACCTGCCTCAGCCTCCCAAAGTGCTGGCATTATAAGCATAAGCCACCATGCCTGGCCTATTCACTCTTAGAGAACCTTATTTCCCTCCTAAGTCTATTTATCCCTATTCAGTATTACCCATTCACTAGTGTCATTGATTTGATGGATTAATGGCTGGCTCTCAACTTGACTCTGAGTTTCATACAGGCTTGAACCATGCATACGTGTCTCTGCTTGCTTTTCCATGTATCTGGACCTTGCTCATAGCAAATCCTCAATAAATATTTGTTAAAGAGTAAATGGACCCTTAGGAAATGGATTAATAAAAAAAAATCTATAAAACGATGCAAGCCTAGCCTCTAAGTCTTGGGTCAGAGAATCATTTACTTTGAGTGAATGAGATTTAAGGACACTATAAATTGCAGAGGCATTTGCCCTGTTAGGCCAGGAAACATATCTCTCTCTAAAGATTTTGACTTGCCAATTCCCAATACCCTATGTCAAAAGCCAGCTGGCTGCCCACACTTTTGAAAACACAGTGAGACATTAACCCTCAAAGGCAAAGTCCAAGGGCACAATTTTGCTGCAAGGGCTACCCGCCTGACTGCAGCTTTAATAGCTGATTCTCCAAATATGCACTGACGTCAGTGAGAGTTCCCTGTGCTCAGCGTGTCTGACTCAGCCTCCACAGTGCAATTTGGAGGGAAGAGTTTGACCTGAAGACATTTCACCTGCTACTTGTTTTAGGGTTTAAAGTGAAATGCAGCCTTTATGCCACCCCTCCAGCCTGCCCTGGTATGATTTAACTTTCATTTGCTAGTGGATTTGTATTTCCTTGTATTTTATTATTTAAGAACTATTAGATAAAAATCAGAATGCAGAGCTGAGGCTAGATCAGCTGAAAAATCAAGCTGAATCAAGTTCTTTTTAGTCTTTAGCCATAGTTAAAGACACAAGGAGAAATGTTTTGTTACTTTGAGATACAACAGAAGCTGGAGGATTTAGTGTTTTATGTTTTTTTTTGTGTGTGTGTCTGTTATTAAAAATCCTTTCTAACTTTAAAAATAAAATGTGGGGCTGGGTGTGATTGCTCATGCTTCTAATGCCAGCACTTTGACAGGCTGAGGTGGGAGGATCACTTGAGGCCAGGAGTTCGAGACCTGCCTGGGCAATGTAGCAAGACCCTGTCGCTACTAAAAAATAATGTGTTAGTCTACAAGATGCCAGAAAATTCTCAACAACTTAACTAATCAGGGCATCATATAATGCAAAAACATGTTAATGGAAAAGATTTTCCTGCCAAGTGTTCATAAAAAGCAGTCACGTGAAATCCAAAGTTTCACATGGGATTCTTTAAATATGATATAGCAAGATATTATGATGTTGTCAGAAGTGTTTGCAAAAGCCTCAGAATTAATTTTTCCCTTCTTAGTGCTCTCAAAGTGCCTTAGACACACCTCACTATAGTGCTTATTTGGGCATGACAATAAATTGTTGAGAGTCTCTGCTGAGATTGTGAGCCTTTGAGGACAGAGCACGTTTCTTAGCTATCTGTGATAGGTCTAGCTTTTATTATGGTGTGTGGCACATGGTAGTTGCAAAGAGAAAGGGAACTAGAATCAGAGCTCTGCGCTCCAATCCTGCCCTCATATTGTCAAACTGTGGAATTATGGCAAATGCTTAACCTCTGCAAGTTCCATTATTCTGTAAAAGGGGAATCACACTTCCTCACAGGGCCGCTGAGGGAGTGAAATGAGATATGTGTCCTGTATGTAGTAGGTACTAATAAATGTGATTGTCAAGGAATTAAGAACTACACCCTGAGATTGCATCCAGGTTCCACATTTGCTAGCTGTGTGACCTTGGGCAAGTCACCTAACCTCTCTGAGCCTTGGCTTCTTATCTATATAATAGGAATAATAACATCTATATCGCAGAGTTGTGGTGAGAAACAGATTTCAGACTTTTGTATTTAATGCATCCAAACCAAAGTCTAGTACTAACCTTTTATTTTTTTCAAGTAAGAATGTTCCAGAAAAGAAACTATCATCTACTATCACCATAAAAGAAAGAGTATCTAACACCAAAAAGTGAGAAAGATAAATTTCCTTAAACAGAAATATCTTTAAAAAGAAAAATACTTTCCAATGTCTTTATTTTAGGCTGGTGAAAACTTTAGTCTTACACCAGCACCATCTGTGTCCAGACTCTTGAATCCATTAATAATGAAGATGAAATGAGATAATATATATAAATAGCTGAGTGTAGAGCCTGGCACACAGAAAACACTAAATAAATATTAACTGCTACTATTTAATATTATTTTTGTCACGATTGCATTGGTTAATTTTATGTGTCAACTTGTCTGGGCTAAGGGATGCCTAGATAGCTGGTAAAACATTATTTCTGAGTGTGTCTGATATGGTGTTTCTGGAAGAGAATAGTATTTTAATTAGTAGACTGAGTAAAGAAGATCGACCTTACCAACACAGGAGGGCATTCTCCAATCTGTTGAGGGCCTGAAGAGAATATAAAAGTGGAGGAAGGACAGATTTGTTTTCTCTGCTTAGGTTGGGACATCCATCTTCTCCTGTCCTGGACATTGGCACTTCTGGTTCTTTGGCCTTTGGGCTGGAATTGACACCATTACCCCCTTATCTCAGTCCAAAGGCTGAAGTGGCAATGTACACTAAATTATACCACTGGCTTTCTTGGTTCTCCAGCTTATAGATGGCAGACTGTGGGACTTCTCAGCCTCCATAATCACATAAGTCAATTCCTGTAAATTTCCTATATATGTCCTATATATAGGATAGCTCTCTTTATATCCCGGAGAATCCTAAATAATACAATCATCGTAAGTTAAAATACTTAAATTTTCTATTAGAAAGTTTGATAAATGAATGAATGAAATGCCTGTTATATTTGTACTCAGTAGAGCTAAAGAATGAAAAGAGGTAACGATATGCATAACTGATCAGAGGTTTTGGGAATAACAATGTTACTGGCAAATATTCAAAACCAAATACAAGTGTTCACTGAGAGCTTCCTGTATTTCAGGTGCTCCTCTTAGTATTTTACATAAATAATTTTATTTGTGCTTCATGAAAACTCCATTTATCCCATTTTTACAGATGAGGCAACTGAGGCACAGAGAGGTCATATAACTTACTCTAGGTTACCCATTAGTAAGTGTTGTGGCTGGGATTCCAACTCAGGCAATCAGATTCTATCACTTGGACTTCAATACCATGATATTCTGTCTCCTTATAGTAAAGATAAAATATATAATAAATTCTAATTTAAATGAATATATTATGTAAATAGGAAGAAGAAACAATAGACAATTGACAGGAAGGGCAACGGGTTGCCTCATTGAACTAGATTTGGGGCAACCTTAGAAAGGAGTCCCATAATCATATTCCTTTTTATGTAAAAATTTCATGCTGTAGAAATGTGTCAGCATTTAAGCGCAGTTGAAGAATTTGATGTGTCAAGTGTTGAGCACCTTGGCACATCACCTTTATTTTCTGCTTGGCTTCTCTTGTTTGGTTTTCTGAAGTGCAACATACTTTTGATAGTTTGGAAAGGGTGGGTGAGGGATGGGACTGAGGGGAAGAATGATGGTTTGGCTCTGAGCCTTGTTTTCAGCATTTTGAATTCATGCTATTGCAAAGACAGCAAGGGAAAACTGCTGGGTGGGCACCATATTCCAGCTGGAGTAGGGGTGACAGGCCAGGCAGGCAGTGTTAGCTTTCTTGACACTAACTCACTTGGGTGGAGCCTAGGCTAATGAATCACTCGCTCCATAAAGCAGCCACTGCTTCCTTGCTGTGCACCAGCTCCATGGTGCAGGCCAAAATCCAGCTCTGGCAATGAGCCTGTGCAGAATATAGTAAAATAAGAGGTCACATTTTCCCAGAGCTTCGCTGCCAAAACGTGCAAGTGCCCAGCTGAAATTGGCAGTAGTGGCCACCCAAACCTCCCTCCAGCCAAAAGCAGAGAAGCTGGCTTCTTGGAGATGGTTCAGCTACAGCCATGCCCTGGATCATTCCCAAGCCAACACTTCACAGCAGGGTCCCAGGAGGACCCGCCAAGGTCCTGGTGTCGCAGCAGGGGCTGCCAATGTGAGTTGCTCTTTTGAAGACCGGAGACCTCTCAGCTGGGTTGAGGCTAAGCCTCCGAGATTCACAGGATGCCAAATCACACAGGCCTTCCGTCTTCTCATTATTAATCTTGTTTCTTATTAACCCAAACAAATATTTTGGCCTTGGCTTCAGTGTTATTCAGGACAAAAATGATTATCCTTTTTGGGGTTCAAATTGATAGCATTTTCTTTGTTTCAGGTGCTGCCCCTAAGCTCTTTTTGTGAATTATCTGTCTCTCACAAGCACCCTTTGCAGGAAAAGACATGAAAGTGAAGAGAGATGAAATAACTCACCAAAGAGCACACAGTGAGCACACACATTGAGAGCCCAGGTTAACTCCAAAGTCTAAGAGCTTTCACTACATATTGGTGCCTCTGTCTTGTGAGGGTTGTGAAAAGAATTATTATTTAAGTGTTCATGTCTCTATTTTCTTCCCAAATGGTTTCTATTAGGTTGGTGCAGAAGTAATGGTTTTGCCATTACTTTCAATGGCAAAAACCACAATTACTTCAATAGCTTCTTGAGGGAAAGGACCTAGCTCTAAAATAAATTAATGCCAGCCTGGCTCTAAAATCAATCAATCAATAAATAGTCACCCAGGCGGGAGTGAAGTGGTGTGGGACCATTTCTACTGTGGTGTTTCCAGAGTATTCATTCATGCATTTGGGAAAAATTTATTGAGCACTTATTATGTGCCAGGGACTATGCCAAGCATTTGCCAATGAAAAGGCAAAAAATCATTGGGCCTGCTCTTTGGGAGCTAATAATCGTATGCAGGGTAATACCCAGGGAAGTCAATGAGTTGTTACAAAATAACAAGGTCAACCCCACATAGGGTATGCCATTCTAGCAGTTCTTACCAGTTATTTATAGACTATTCACATATTTTATGTATTTATCTTGTATTTTATTCTAAATGCAATTAACAAGAATGTTTTCATAAAAATAGTTACATTAATCCAATGGTGGTGTGGCATAATAAGAAATATGTATTTGGTCTTTGCCCAGGGTTTCTGACACACAGCTCCCATATCCCTTGGAACCTCTGGAGTGATAGGAACATGTCTTGTTCTAATGAGATAACTCTTGGTAGGCTCCTGGATGGGGGTAGTCACCAGAAAGACCAAACCTTGATAAGCAGCCTGAAACTTTCAGCCCCAAACCCTAAACTCTGGGAAGGGGGAGAGAGGTTGGAGATTGAGTTAATCACCTCTATATGATGAAACCTCCATAAAAACTCCTAAACTTTGGGATTTGGAGAGCTTCCACGTTGGTGAGCATGTTGAGGTACTGGGAGGGTTGTGCTCCTAGAGAGTGTACCTGCTACCCTTCCTTTTTTGCTCCTCTGCATCTCCCATTTGGCTGCTTCTGAGTTGTATCCTTTATAATAAACTGATAAATGTAAGTAACATGACTTCCTGAGTTCTCTGAGTCATCCTAGCAAATTATCAAACCTGAGGAGGGGTCATGGGAACTCCTGATTTATAGCCAGTCAGTCAGAAGTACAGGTGCCGTGGGACCTGTGACTGGTGTCTGCAGTGCGAGTAGTACTGTGATACTGAGCCTCTACCTTGTGGGATCTGACACTAACTCTGAGTAGTGTTGGAATTTAGTTGAATCATAGGACACTCAGTTGCTGCTCAGAAAATTAGAGAATTGATCACTGGAAGTGGAAAACACCACAGTGGGCTTCTTGAGAGAGCAACATAAATATGTTCATAACTAAACATGGGCATCAGAAAATATAAACATCTTCTGTGAAAATTGTGTAGCAGACTCAAAACACATAGATTTCATCTTTATGAACTATATCAAGGACAAAATAAAAGATGGATGTTTAAACATTTTGTGTTAAGTTCCTGTCCAAATTATTACAAAGGCCTCCCGACTATCTCCCCTTTTCTTCTGTACCCTGCTTTAATCCCCCTGCACAGAGCAGCCAGGTGATCTTTTAAAACAATAAATCAGACCATGTCCCTTACCAGCTAAAAGCCCATTAATAACTCAGGATTGTTGTTAGACTAAAACCCAAATTTCTTATCACGGGCTGCAGTGATCTACATGATCTATCTCCTATCTGTCCAAACTGATATGATGATGACGATGATGATGATGATGAAAAATAGATTGCATTTATTGAGCGTCCACTAGGCACTTTATATGCTTTCTCTCATTTAATCTTTTTTTAAAAAATACCAACCAGAATTAGCTAGAATTTCATTTAATCTTTATGACAATCTTATCTCTCCTCCTCTCTAATTTATATGGCAGCCGTACTTTGCTCCTTTCTGTTCCAAATGCTTGCAGAGCTCTTTCCCACCCCCTGGGCCTTTGTACTTGCTGTCCCCTTGGCCTTGGAAATGCTAGCTCCAGCTCTTCTCACAGTTGGCTTGTGTGCACCCACCAGGTGTCAGCTCAAATATCACCTCTTTGGAGAGGCTGCCCTTGACTACCCAATCTAAGCAGCTTTCTCCAGTTATGATGTCCTTTTCTGCTGATGGGTTCTTGCTGATAATTTACTGGAGCCTTTCATGGTCATGTTTATGTCTTTTATTGTGCTTGTCTATTTCCCCACCTGGAATGTTTTGTAAGCTCTGTAATGGCATCTTCCTCACTACTGTCTTGTCTACTACACCAGTGCGTGGTATGTGCAAGGAACAGAGGCTCAATATGTATATGGCAAATGAGTTGATAAATGTGTCTTATGAATATTAAGTAATAAATGCTAAAAAAAAAAAAAACAGCCCATACATTTCTTCTAAGTAATGACCATCTACTCAGGTCAGTATTTAATAATTTAGCAGGCCTGGATTTCTTTTTTTTTTTTTTTTTTTTGAGATGGAGTTTTGCTCTTGTTGCCTAGCCTGGAGTGCAATGGCGTGATCTCGGCCCACTGCAACTTACGCTCCTGGGTTCAAGCGATTCTCCTGCCTCAGCCTCCAGATTAGCTGGGATTACAGGCATGTGCCACTATGCCCAGCTAATTTTGTATTTTTAGTAGAGACGGGGTTTCTCCATGTTGGTCAGGCTGGTCTCAAACTCCCGACCTCAGGTGATCCACCCGCCTTAGCCTCCCAAAATTTTGGGGTGATAGGCATGAGCCACCATGCCGGGCAAGCCTGGATTTTATATGGTCACTAGATGTGTGTGTATTTGTTGATTAAGTGGTCATAAGAAAAGCAGGTCCAGGTGAGCCTTAGGGAAACCTACCTAGGTGTTTTAGATATGGCTGGATGATAAGGTGAGTACTAGCACACTGTTAGAACAGAGAGCTGTGGGAGGAAGGAGTGATGAGCTGTCTGGGGCTGTCAGAAAGGCTGATGATAATTCAGGCAGCAGGTGAATCCTCTTTGGGTGGGTAGTGGCTTGGTGTGGGTGGAGCTTGGGATAGATGGGATAAGGAGGGATGAGGAGTGGCAGAAGATGAGACTGAAGGTTAGACTGCAAACAATGGAGAAAGGTGGTGAGTGCTGTGCTAAGGAGGACAGATTTTGTGCTGGAAGCAATGGCCTTAGAAATGGGGAGGGGCTTAAAAAATCACGATTAGGTTGATGTCACATAGAAGAGGGGACTTGGATGGAGAAAGCAAATACTGCAGGCAAGACACGAGGCACTCCCTCCACTAAGGTAGTGCAGTCAGAATGAAGAGGATGCTGTGCACTGAGCTAACGCTCAGCATGTTTGTTCAATAATATCAAGTATTTAAAATATGCACATTTAAATATACAACACATTATACAAACTGGTTAAAGGAAAATTGATGTAGGTGATAGAATAGAGATAATCCCTTCTTAAACCCCAGCATGATTAATGCATAGACAAGCATCGCATGTCCCTAAACGAAGGATTGTAGATGCAATTTTTAGGTATGTCATAGGATTGAGAACTAAAAGGAGCTTCGGAGGAGACCTGTGCCCTTATTCTTTATTTTTACCTGCTTGGTCTTGCTGTTTCCATTAGGGGCTCCTTCAAGGTCCCCGACTCTGCCACATCTCCAGTTGTTTCCTCTTGCTGGTCCCTCAGTTCTTCGTTTTTCTCTTCCATCCCTGCTGTGTGAAATCATTTTTCTTGGCCGAGATACAGAGTCATGTCCAGTGCCTTCCTTAACTTTGTTCAGGTAAAATTAATTGCTGTGCTGTGTGCACCTGTGTTACTCACATTTAGGTCTATTATGTAAAACACATAAGGCACACTCACGTGATGATTAATGGTGTGGACTTTATAAAGCCAGGCTGCCAAGGTTTGTTTTGGGCTAAGTCACTGACCTGCTTTGTGCTTTAGTTTCCTCATCTGTAAAATGAAGATAATAATGGTATTTTTACTAATAGTGTCTTAGTCTGATCTGGCTGATACCACAAAATATTATAGACTGGTGGCTTATAAACAACAGAAATTTATTTCTCACAGTTCTGAAGGCTGGGAAATCCAAGATCAAAGTGCCAGCAGATTTGATGTTTGGTGAGGAATTGCTTCCTCATAGATAGTCATCTTCTCACTTTTGCCTTCTCAAAAGCAGAAGGGGTAAGGGTCTCTCCCGGGCCGCTTTCATAGGGCACTAATTTCATTCATGAGCCATCATGACCTGATCATCTTCCCAAAGCCCCATCTCCTAAAGCCATAAGCTTGCCGGGTAGGATTTCCACATATGAGTCTGTGGGTGGGAGACACAAACAGTCGAATCATAGGAAATATTGTTTATTTCAGAGGGTTGTTGGAAGGACCTAATGAGCTAATACATGGAAAATGGAAGAACGATCCCTGGTACACAATATTCATTAAGTTTGTTTGCTGCTTTCTTGCTAGACTATGGGTTTCTGAGAACGGGGATGCAGGTCTTATTGATCCTGTAACTCTACAGCCTGGCCTGGCCCACTGTGGTCCTCAGGGATTGCTGCTGAATGAATGGATTGCACAGATGAGGAAACTGAGGAATATGTTCAGGGCCCCACTGGAGCATGCACCAAGGGCCTCGTGACCCCCAGGCCTGTGTTCCTAGGTCACTTATTGAATTGATCACCGCTGAATGTGGAGTAAGAAATTCCGCTTATGTGCCTTTAGCAAGGAAGACTGGGTGCCTTTAAACTCACTTTTTATGTTGCCTTTTATGACATCTAGGAGAGGGACATTTATGGTTACCGAACATTAAAAGAAAAATAAATGCAAGTGTAAACTTCTGAAATTACTGTGATTTAGGGAATGATGGTATTTTTTCACAGGTTTTATATAATGTGAGTGCATGCTATGGAATCATCTGAACAAAAGTTGTAAATAAACCTGAAGAGTACTCATTTTTAAGATAGGATATGATAGAAGTATATGCTTATCTTTCAAATATTTATAAAATGTGTAATATTTCTAACAGTTTAAACATGAGATATTTCCACACAGTATTTATTGCCTAAGACTTTGTGAAACAGAGGCATAGCCACGTTTTAGGGTCCTGATTTAGATCCCCTAATTCCCCAAGCATGCACACTAGGAAGAGGCAAGAAGGCAAGGGAGGG
The DNA here is from genome assembly GCF_009828535.3 of Hylobates moloch. Taxonomy (NCBI): domain Eukaryota; kingdom Metazoa; phylum Chordata; class Mammalia; order Primates; family Hylobatidae; genus Hylobates; species Hylobates moloch. The sequence continues at coordinate 66,138,717 of NW_026652286.1, read as the reverse complement.
TCCAGTTTCTTGCCTCAGAATTAAGACCTCTTTGTCCTCTACCTGCAGGTATCTACCCTGCCCTGGCTATGGGTCCAGTTCTGATTTGGGGGGAATTTAAGGAGCCCTGATCTATTGCAAGTTATTCCTGCTGCTGGGCCCATTCTGATCTGAGTTCCAACTCCAGTTAAGGGAACCAATTTTTGATTGCTTGTCAATTGTCCTCTCTATGTCAGGCTTTTACATGCTTCATTTCATTTAACCCTCCTAATAATTTAACATGTGATGAAACAGATGCCCAGAGAGGGTAAGTGATTTGACCAAGCCACCCTGCAATGTAAATGGGGAACCAGGATTTTAAAACCTTGGTGCATGATGAAAACAACCCAAATGCTGATCAGCTGATAAATGGATAAACAAAATGTGATCTATCCATACAATGGAATATTATGCAGCCATTAAAGAAATAAAGTAATGATACATGCTATGTATTAGTGAGGATTCTCAAGAAAAAAGAACCAATAGGATATATGTATGAGTGTGTGTATATATGTATACACACACACACACACACACACACACACACACACACACACACACACAGAGATTTATTATAAACAATTGGAGGCCGGGTGTGGTGGCTCATGCCTGTAATCCCAGCACTTTGGGAGGCTGAGGTGGGCGGATCACTTGAGTTCAGGAGTTTGACACCAGCTTGGCCAATATGGTGAAACCTCGTCTCTACAAAAAAAATACAAAAATTAGCCAGGCATGGTGGCGGGCACCTGTAATCCCAGCTACTCAGAAGGCTGAGGCAGGAAAATCGCTTGAACCCAGAAGGCAGAGGTTGCAGTGAGCCAAGATTGTGCCACTGCATTCCAGCCTGGGCAACAGAGCCAGACCCTGTCTCAAGAAAAAAAAAAACAAAAGGCCGGGCGCGGTGGCTCACGCTTGTAATCCCAGCACTTTGGGAGGCCGAGGCGGGCGGATCACGAGGTCGGGAGATCGAGACCACGGTGAAACCCCGTCTCTACTAAAAATACAAAAAATTAGCCGGGCATGGTGGCGGGCGCCTGTAGTCCCAGCTACACGGAGAGGCTGAGGCAGGAGAATGGCGTGAACCCGGGAGGCGGAGCTTGCAGTGAGCCGAGATTGTGCCACTGCACTCCAGCCTGGGCAATAGAGTGAGACTCCATCTCAAAAAAAAAAAAAAACAAAAACAAAAAACAAAAAACAAAACAAAACAAACAAACAAAAAATAATTGGCTCATGCAATTATGGAGGCTGAGAAGTCCCAAGATCTTCGGTTGACAAGCTGGAGAACCAGGAAAGTCTATGGTATAGTTTCAGTCCTGATCCAAAGGCCTGAGAACCAGGAGACTCATTGGTGTAAGGTCTATTCTGAGTCCAACTCCAAAGGCAGAAGACCAATGCCTCACTGGAAGACATTCATACAGAGAGAGAACAAACCCTTTCTTATACAGCCTTTTTGTTCTATTCAAGCCTTTAATTGATTGCATGGGGCCCACCCACACTGGGGAGGGCAATCTGCTTTCTCAGGCCACCAATTCAGATGTTAATTTCATTCAGAGACACCCTCACAGACACACCCAGAATAACGTTTAACCAAATACCTGGCACTCCGTGGCCCAGTCAAATTGGCACATAAAATTGACCATCATATGCTATCACATGGATAAACCTCAGAAACATGCCATGAGAAAGACACCAGACATAAAAGGTCACATATTATATGATTCTATTTATATAAAATATCCAGGATAGGCAAATCCATAGAGACAGTGAGCAGATGAGTGGTTGCCAGTCAGGGACTGGTGGGGAGTGGGGAATGGAGAGCAACTGCTTAATGAGGGTGGAGTTTGCCTTTGCGGTGGTGAAAATGTTGTGGACCTGGATAGTGGTGATAGTTGCATAGCACTGTAAGTGTACTTAATGCCACTGAATTGTACACTTTATATTGGTTAAAATGGTAAGTTTTATGTTTACACATATTTTACCACAATAAAAACAGACAAATGGAAACCTATTACAGTTATCTTTGAAGACCTTGATTTTTCTCGTAAAACAGGATGTGCTTCTGCCTAGTTTCTGATTCTCAGTTCCTACCTGAGAACTGGATCTGTCAGTGGAGAAACCGTTCAGCCCCTTGGTCCCTCAGCTGCAGGGTTGCTGCTTTTTCGGAGCACTCCTCTGCTTCGTTTCCCTTCTGGCTTGGAGCTCTGTCCTTCAGGGAGAACCTGCAGTGGATGCCACTCATCCCCACTTCCTGCCCACTCGCAGCTCCTGGCTGCTGCTCCTTCATGTCTTGTGTGGCTCTGCCGATACCAGTCTAAACTCTAAACTCTCACCTTTGGCTTGGCATTGTAGTGGCTGGATTTCCATGGCCTGGTGCTGGGCCTCACCTGGGTTTACCTCAACTCAGGGAGCTGGTCAGGCTGACCTTTGTCAACACGTTCATGTCCACTTCCCCACTCACCTTCAGTCTTTTCCTCCTGTAGACACTTTCTTACTACCGTACCCTACTCCTGACTTATCTGTCCTGCCATTCTGACTCCCTGGACCTGTCAAACTGTCCACAGTGTGACAATTAGTCCTCTGCAGAAGTGGAATGAAGGCTACTCATTCAGGCTTCCTTGCCCTTCTCCAGTTGGGTCAGTCTTCCCAGAAAATATGTGGTCATTACCCATCCAACTCCTAGTTAATCTTCCCAGCATGTGCTTAGATTATGTTTACTCTCCTTCTCAAAAAACTTTACTGGCAATTATAGTGACATTTTCTATGCTTTATTGCTGCTCAGCATCTTCTGAAAGCCTTTCTACATTTAGGGAAATGTGCAATTCGGAGTCCTGCCTTCCTAAGGCAAATGCTAGAAACTCTTACCCAGCCTCCCTTGCAGCTGGAGCACAGGCCCAGGACCCTTGCTCTGCCCATAGACTGCTCTCAGTAGACTTAGGTTCAGAGGAGAGCACCAGGAAGCCACATGGAGTGGGATCCATTTTCTGGAAGTAGAGATGAGGTCTTGAGTCTAGTGCCTGGTGGTAGTAAATGTGGTCCTCCATGGAATTGGCACAGTGGGTGGATTAGCTGCTCAGTTTTCAAGTTTTGTTCTTTGCCCTCCCAGAGTTCCTGTAAATTACCCAATATCTCAATATTTTTACTCAAATTACTCCCAATTTTTCAGCTTTTTTGACGTGTAATTGACAAATAACAATAGTATATATTCTAGATATACAAGATGATGTTTTGATACAGGTATACATTGTGACATGATTACCAGAATCAGGCTAGTTAGCCCATCTGTCACATCACATAGTTACCTTCTTTTAGTGATGAGATTACTTAAGATCTACTCTCTTAGCAAATTGCAAGTACACAGCACATTATTATTAACTATAGTCACTATGCTGTATACTAGGTCTGCAGTATTTATTCTTCGTACAAGTACAAGTCCGTAATGTCTTTTAATTAATTTATTTTCTATTTAAACTCCCTGGAATGGTTGTTCGTAACTCAGAAGTCTTAAAGTACACAGTCCCTTTTGTCTTCTGATTAAGAGCAAATGTCTTCCCTTGCAGCTGAGGCTTTGCCTGTTGTGATGTCAGCTGTTTCTCCAGGCTTCACTCTTTTCATGTCTCTGTGATACAGCCAGAGGGTGTAGCTCCATCTCTCCTGATCAGAGGGGGCTCCCCATGTCTATGCCATGGTTCCTGCTGTATACTCCACTTGGAACACACTCCCAGCTACACCTTTGTCACTAATATTCTACTCATCCAGTGTTTCTTTAGAGAAACACTCTAAATTTTTTTTTTACGACACATCATACTTAAGCTCCCCCACCATAAAAATGTGTCCACTTTTTCCAGAGGGCAGAGGCTCTGTCTTAGTCATCCCTCAGAATTCAGCCATGTCTGACCAAGGAACTCACCAACTGGCTTAACAAAATAACACTGTGATCCCTCAAGGTGGGCAATTGTGAAAGGATCCCTGTAATGGCCTAACACTTGTTCCTCCAACGTCACTTTCTTCTTGGGAATGTCTTCAATTGCTGCTTCCACTGCTGTCATGACCTTAGGTGGCATCAAAGTCCTTACCTTTCTACCCTAAGGATGGGCCAATTCTCTTCTTTTGGTATCTTTCAGAACAGCTGTGCTTAAATTAAAGCTTTGTGCTAATAGCATAGAATGATTCATAAAACTCTTGGGTGAATAAATGGTTGTTCTAATCACCTGCACCTGCCCATCCTTGGGGAGCCCCTCCAGATCTGCCTCCCTATCCAGCTTCAAATGGCAAGAGTCATTTTTCATTCCCCCTACCAGGTAGGACATTCAAGCCTTGCTAAACTTGTAGGAGCTTGAGCTCAAGAGAGCCATATCAGAGAAAGGAAGACATTCTTTCCTTACCCCTAAGTCCTGTCTTCTAATCCCTCACTTCTTCCAAGTTCCACTGTTTCTCAGGACCACCAACACCAGAAGTGTCCATTACTCTATATGTGACTCCATCTTCTGAACACAAGGGTGTGGCTTCATTTTATTCCAAGACTCAAATGGGACAGATCCATTACAGGACAACTCAATTCAATATCTATGTAAGAGACACATATACATACAGCAGAGATATATAGGCAGTGCACAGTAGATGTATGGAGAATTGAATTAACCCAAACTTATCCTTCAATGATTGTAGTTATAGGAATTTCAACTTTATACACAAATATTGTACCTTTAAAATATTTTTATAAATTAACCTAATTTCTCTCATCCCACTGGGCTTGTAGCTGGGGAAGGGCTACTTAACCTAAGCCATTCTTGGACTTTCTCTGCCCCCTCCAAGCCCAGAATTTAGATCACAGTTCCAGGGTCATTCACATTCCCCAGAAATCTGATGTGGGGAGATGTCTCCCTTGTTACCAGGTCATTGGTTTACAGTTTTCTGCTGTCTACAGGGCTGTATTAGAACTAGTGCCTCTCTATATCATTTCTTTTTCTTTTTCTTTTTCTTTTTTTTTTTTTTAGAGATAGGGTCTTTCTATGTTGTCCAGACTGGCAGTGGCTATTCACAGATGTGATCCCACTGTTGATCAGCATGGAAGTTTTGTCCTGCTCTGTTTCTGACCTGGATCACCCCCCTTAGGCATCCTGCTGGTCCCCTGCTCCTGGGAGGTCACCATGTTGATGTTGTATTTAGTGCAGACATCCCATTGGCATAGTGCATTAAAGCCCAGATCTCCTGTGCTGAAGCAATCCTCCTGCCCCGCCTCCCGAGTAGCTGAGTCTACAGGTGCACAGCACTATGGCTGGCTCTGCAGATTTTATTTCATGCTTGAGACACAAAAATCTTTTACAAGGCTAACACAACTAGCTAGATTCAGAGACTGCCAGTGGGTGGAATGAAGCCCTAGATGTGTTTTTTTCACCAGCATAGTGTAAATTTTTTAAACAAAATTAATACACTCAGGACATAAAACCCCAGGTAGAGATAGTCCTTACCACTCCCGCTTGCCTCTCTACCAGTTTTACTCATGTATTTGTTCATAATACCTTCTGATTCTTTGAAGGCATTTGAACATCTGAGCTTGCAACCATTCCTCTCTGGAGTCATACACCCTCTTTCCCTCTTTCTTTTCTGTCTTGGCCTGGGGTTGGCTGTGTGGTCTCGGGAGGATCCTTTCTTCTTCCCAATGCCTTGATTCAAATGCCCAAGTTACTCTGTGAATTGCCTCTTTCTTTAACCTTCTTCATGAACTCTCTTAGGTCTTCAAAAGATAGAGGACTTTGGAAAACAAAGGCCTAGAGATATTACTGATTAATCCCTGATTTCTTCCCTGCCACATCCCTGAAAAAATAAGGCACTTTTGGAAGTTGTGGGAGAAGACACCGTAGAAAAAAAGAGAAGAAAACATAAATTTTGTTGCAAAACATTAGCTAATCACATCATCTAAAACAAAGAAAAACTAAAATGTGAGGAATTTTGAACACAGAAGGAAAGAAGAAAACATTATAAGTTCAAAGGGACATGGTTGGGAACCTCTGGAGTCCTACAGTATCTGTCAAATTACATGATGCAGGCAACAGTGCTTTTCATCTGTGTCCCCCATCCCAAAGCCCCTGTCCTTTCCTGTGAGCACTTAATACCACTGAACCCCCTTTTCCTGCCAAAACAGTCCACATACTACCCCCTTCGGCAGCTGTCACACACCTGGAGATAGGACACAACCTGCTCATTCTCTGAATAAGCTCCATACTTCATTGCCATGACTTTTCCCAAAGTCCCTGTCTGAAAAAAACAATGTCATTAGACATGTAAAAGGAAAAAAGAACCTTCTGCATCTTCTAGCTAGAAAGGAAGCAGGCTGCATCTAGGGGAGATGATGCAGCAGGGAAGGAGCCCTGTGCAAGGCGAGGCTCTCTTGTGCAGGGCGGCCTGGAGAGGATGACTGGGAGCCCCGTGAGACTTGTGTAGGCAATGTGGCAGGAGACAGGGGAGAAGTACAGAAACTGGGAAAAAGGATCAATGCTTTGGCCTGAAAAAAATCAATCTCTTGCTGATTGAGAGAATCAAGCAGTTTTGATCTCTCAATCCTACAGGGTACTTGTAGCAAACACAGAAGGAATAAGACACAATTCCTGTCCTCAGGGAGTTTACTTTTTAATGGAGGAGGCCAGACAGACACTCCACACCAGGCAATACCTGGATATGTTCAAGGAGTAGTGGTGTAATAAGTGGAAATTCAGAGGATGGGGAGAGAACTGGGGTCTGAGAAGGCTTTTTGGAGAAGGGGAGACTTGAGCCAAACCTTGAGGATTGGATGGGATTTGGAATGCAGAAAGGGGAGGTCCTTAGGTGGAGGGGCCCTGTGGGCAAGGTGTGACAGTCAGGGGACAGTGAGTAGGGGAGCCTGCCTGGCTGACACAAAGGAGTGAGTGGTAGAGAAAAGGTTGGAAAGGAACGAGAAACAGAAATGTGGTGAAAGCTTGACCAGTTGTGTGACTTTATATGATCTTTTGCCTTAGTGTCTTCATCCCTAAATGGCCGTAATAAGCCTAGTCGTGGTTTTCATGACGTTAAATGGGGTGGTTGATATGAAAGCTTTCTATTGTGTGGGGCTTCAAAAAAGGTCAGTTCTCCCTTTCCAGACTGAGGCGCTTAGACAGTATCCTGTAGGCTGTGTGGTGCCAGCAGGGTTCGTGAGCAGGAAAAGGAACTTCAAAACCCTAGCAGAGAGAGAACGATGGAGGAGGACATGAGAGGGGCCGGTGGACAGCCAATCCAATCCTGCTGTGATGGAGGCTGGCAAGCTCTAATGGGATATGCTGAGGTCCTGGGTGGGGTCTATTACCGGAATGGGTAGCCCTTCAGTCATCTTTCAGATCCTGATTGAGGCTGTGAGATCATGTTTGAAATCTTTTCCTAAAAGCTCCACAGAGCCAGCAGGCAGTAGGGGGCTGCCAACCCCCAGATCCTCAAGTGGGAGCGGACTCTGGGATTGAAAGTGAGAGACTCTACCCTCCCTTATAAATCATTATTGCCAGCCAGTCTTCAGTCTGGCTGAAATTTAGTGGATATATTAAAAATGCATCCAGGCACAATAAAGCCTAGTTTGAGGTTTAAAATACAGCTTGTCAGATGAGTATTTAGTGGTGTGTTTTAATATGCATAAGTGCAAACCGGAATTTAATATGTAGGCTAAAGTACACATTAGCAATTTCATAAGTGATCTCAAATTGTAGCGTACACAAGCAACTTGATGGGAGGGTGGGTTGAGGGGGAAAAAGGGAAATAAAATACTGTTAAACTTTGGGATTATTTTTTTCTTTATTCCCCTAAGTAGGACTTTATATAATTCCCAGGTGAATTTGTTATGGAGTTGACTTTTATTTACTTATTTCTTATTTGTTTTTGTTTTATTGAGCTAATGAATGCTAATTCATAGAACATAAAATTAGTTTTTTTGCCATATATAATTCATTACCATCTAGTACCGTCACAGTGCTGTTCCATCATCACCTCTATCCATTTCCAACACATTTTTATCACCCCAAAAGGAAATCCTATACCCATTATGGGGTCAATCCCCCCATTAAGCCGTCACTCCCTGTTTCCCCCTCCACGCAGGCCCTTGCAAACACCAATCTGCTTTCTGCCTCTCTGGATTTGCCTATGCTGGATCTCTCTCTCTTTCTCTCCCTTTTTGTCTTGTTTTGTCCTATGGTTTGTATAAGTTTGTGTTTTTCTGGACTTAGGCAATGCTTGCTGCTTTGGAAGTATTCAGAAGTTGCAATGCTGGGAACCAAGATGTCAGGTTATTGAAAGGAGAGGAACTACCAGATAGAGCCTGGCTTTGTAGAGCAAATGAAGGTAAGGCTAGGAGGCTTGGTCCTACCAAGATTTTCCTAAGAGGGCTAGTGACTTTTTGGTATTATAGGCTCCTTGGCAGTCTGATGAAGCCCTTGGACTACTTAGAATAATGTTTTGAATAAACTAAAGCATACAGATTACCAAGGAAACCAGTTATGTTAAGATGCAACTTTAAAATATTAAAGTATCTGGTGATCAAGTAATATATATGCTTCTTTATTAACACATTGAATAACAAGATCTAGCTTGGGTCTACTAACACTGTAATTTTAAAGCAGTGAAAGGTATAAATTATGTTTTGAGATCTGCAACACTATAACATGATATGAAAATATCTGATTTCTACTGGTAGCAAAGTCATGGGAATTGCTAATAATACTGTGGTTTGTAACCAACATTCATAAATAAGCAAACATGAATGGAAGTTAGTACAAACAAAGATATAATTTTTCCCCATCTGAGTTTATACACAGACTTAGTAAGAACTCCTGCTCTGGGATCAATTGTTTCTAATCCATTTTCAGCCATAGACCCCTTGGAGAATCTGATCAAAGCTGCCTGTAGACCATCTCACTGGGAAAATATACTCATCAGCAGATGTAAAAATTATATCTTGTCTGTTGACCCCTGACACCCACCCATGAACCATGTCCAAGTCTCTGGACCTCAGATTAAGAACTTCAGTTTTAGATGCACTATCAGCCAAAAGCACTGTCCCATTTAGAATTCTTTGCCTGTAAATAACAGAAATGGACTTTGGAACCGTGTGGTTTTAGAGGCTCTTTGTAGCAGAAGCTCTGGACAGTCTTGTCTACATCCTACGCCTGGAATGAGTAAGCTCCATCTGTGGCCAGGCCTTTGACGTTCTGGTCACTGTTGATACATCTGAATAGTCTAGCTTGGGTAGGACAATCCCTTCACTAGGGGAAAGCTGCACACCTTGATGAAATAACCCAACAGGCTGTATCTAATAAGGAAGAATAATTTCCTAAAAGGAATTTGAGGTGCTATTAGAGAAAAAAATTAAATTGATGTGGACGTGAGGTAGGCAAAAGAGAAAACAAAGTCCTGTTAAAAGTAATAATGTGGGCCAGGTGCGGTGGCTCATGCCTGTAATCCCAGCACTTTGGGAGGCTGAGGTGGGTGGATCACCAGAGGTCAGGACTTTGGGACCAGCCTAACCGACATGGTGAAACCCTGTCTCTACTAAAAATACAAAAATTAGCTGGGCATGTTAGCGGGTGCCTGTAATCCCAGCTACTCAGGAGGCTGAGGCAGGAGAATCGCTTGAACCCAGGAGACAGAGGTTGCAGTGAGCCGAGGTCACGCCATTGTACTACAGCCTGGGGAACAAATCGAGACTCCGTCTCAAAAATGATAATAATAATAATAATGATAATGTGGCTGGGCACGGTGGCCTACACCTGTAATCCCAGCGCTTTGGGAGGCCGAGGTGTGTGGATCACCTGAGGCTGGGAGTTTGAAACCAGCCTGGCCAACAGGGTGAAACCCCATCTCTACTAAAAATACAAAAATTAGCTGGGTGTGGTGGCACAAGCCTGTAATCCCAATTACTTGGAAAGCTTGAACCCCGGAGGAGGAGGTTACAGTGAGCTAAGATTGTGCCACTGCGCTTCAGCCTGAGCGACAGAGTGAAACTGTCTCAAAAAAAAAAAAAAAAAAGTAGTGATGAGTACTCACTTTTTAAAAAAAATTATAAAACATACTTTTTGGAAACATTTTAGTGTTTCCAAAGTCAGAATATGGCTGTATGGCTCTCAATATATGTAAACATTGAAAGCAGCCATTTTTCGCCCCTCGAAAAGTAAGCTGTTGTTCAATGACTGTTGCATCTTAGAGTTGAGGAGTCTCAGAACCTAGGAACTGTGTCCTTAACAAAGTAATCAAAGCGATACCAGATGGATTCCTTCAAGTTTCAGGAAGTACTTCTACACCAATGCTCTTCATACCATTTTCTTTCCATCTCTGCACTTCTAAAGCATGCTGACTTTGCCTAATTTGGCTCTTATTTCACATCAGATGTTTGGCACACTACTAAATGCTGAAAATTCAATCCCATTAAACAGGTGTTTGTTGAACAGTGGCTATGAATCAAGTTCTCTTGTAGATACCATGAGCATTAAAAAAGGAGAGTTAGATAGAGCCATCTGCTCTCCAGGCACTGACAGTTTAGGTGTAGAGACAGCATATGCACAGGAACTAGTAAAATACTCACCTGGAGTGCTCACCTAAGTGCTGCAGCTGAGGGGAGTCAGGAATTCAGAGAGCAGAGTGTGAGTTGGATAGAGAAGGAAGCCCCTGTGGAAGAAGCTGGGGACTCCTTGTCTTGCCTCTGCACCTCTGGGGAGACAGGGCCCCAAGACTCCTCTCTGAAAGCAATGATGCACCAAGAAGTTGCACTTCTTGTTCTGGTCATTGTCCAAGACATAGAGAAGCCTTGGGTGAGGAGGACCACATCCCCAGGAGGTTCCTCACTGGGCCAATACGTGTTCATCTCTTTGGTCAAACTTTCAGATCACTTCCAGAAAGGTCTTCTCTGACCTTTCAATATAAAACTTGTTCTCTTTATAAAACTTTCTCATAGAACCTTGTTCTTTTTCTTCAGCACGCTTAACGTAATTTGTAAAATTTGTAATTATATATATTTTTTCTCTCAACTGGTCTGTGAGTTTCTCTAGGGAAGGAAAGGAGTATACGTCTTTTTTGCTTTTATATTCACACAATTCGATAAATTGCCTGCATGTACTAGGTGTTCCGTAAATACATGTGAAGTGATTGAAGAGTTAAGTATAGACTAGAAACGTTCTCATTGTTTTCCAATAAAGATGAAGCTCCCTTGGGGAAAAAGACATAGTTGATAGGAAACACCTCTGATGTTAAAAAAATGTGCCAGACCAAAAGGTACAGCTGGTATATGAGTCACTAATGAAGATCTTGTGGTTATAGGTCTGAAAGTTAAGGTAATTAAGCGTTATTTTTTACTTTGGGATTTTAAAATGATAGTGGGCTATTTACAGCCTATGGAATAAAAGTGGAGCTCCCCCACTCCCTTCTAAACACACCAACAGTTCCACTTTTGTTTTTTCTTCTCTGCCACATACTTTCCCTGAAAAAATAAAATAAAAATAAAAATAATTCAGGGTCTCGCTCTGTCACCCAGGCTGGGGTGCAATGGTGCGATAACAGCTCAGTGTAGCCTCAAATTCCTGAGCTCAGGTGCTCCTCCTGCCTCAGCCCCCCAAGTAGCTGGGACTACTGGGGTGTGCCACCACGCCTGGCTATTTTTATTTTTAAATTTTTTTAAATTTTTTGTAGAGACGCGGTTTCACCATGTTGCCCAGGCTGATCTCGAACTCCTGAGCTCAAGCAGTCCTCCTACCTCAGCCTCCCAAATTGTTGAGATTACAGGCACGAGGCACCGTGCGTGACCGAGTTCCACCTTTAATGATACCCTGGGGAGTTGTGATTTTAGTGTGGTCTTACTTTCTGAAGCAAAACTCCCCAAAATTCTGAAAGGAGTTAGAAGAGCATGAAGACAGGCATGTTAATGACGCTCTTATTTCTCTTGAAATAGAAACTTGACATTTGCCAGCAGGCAGAAAGTTGTGGAGAAATTTAAAGGGTTCACTGGTGTTCTTGGCTTGAGAGCATGCTTTGGTTGCCGGCAGCAGGGGTAGAGTGGGAATTCCTTCCCATTCTTTAGCTAGAGACTTAAATTTCAGAAAACGGGGCAGTAAGCATGAAGATTTGGGTTGAACTTTTCAGTAGTGCTCTGGTGCTTTTTTCAAACGAAAGCAGAGATCTTAAAACTTTTCCTTATATGGGATTTCACAGCTTTATGAAAATGGGCATGCTTACTTAATTTCCAAAAATAGGTATAATTTTGTTTGAAGTCTTTAAAAAAATTACTACCAGTGAGAAAAAGACACTTTTATTATAACACTTGATACTTATGTCAATGTACAGGACTTAAAGCTCTACTGCTTCTTAAATCCAAGAAGCTGGTAGTTTTCCCTCTTAACTTAGGGAGGGTAAGTTTTACCTCTTGGCCAAACATGATGGTTTGTGTCTGTAATCACAGCACTTTGGGAGGCTGAGGTGGGAGGATCACTTGAGCCCAGGAGTTCAAGACCAGCCTGGGCAACATAGTGAGAACTTGCCTCAACATAAAAAAGTAAATAAATAAATAAACAAATTAGTTAAGCATGGTGGTGCATGCCTGTGGTCCAAGCTACTGGGGAGGCTGAGGCAAGAGGATCGTTTGAGCCCAGGAGGTTGAAGCTGCAGTGAGCTGTGATTGTGCCACTGCACTCCAGCCTGGGCAACACAGTGAGACCCTGACTGAAAAAAATTTTTTTTTTACCTCTTTCCTAGTTCTAGAAAAGTCTTTCCATAATGTTGGCTTCTGGGAATTCATATCAGATTTAACTTCAGGTAACACCAATCAAGCACCTGAACTATGACCAAAGAGGTTAAGGTTAATTAAGTATTTGAACTTTGTATTTAACCAGGCTTGGGGTGAATTGCTTAAATGTTCTAAGTCTTATTTTCTTTCTTCGTAAAACAGGGATTAAGAACAATATCTCCTCTTAGGGTTAAGTAGCTCCCCTACAGTGGAACAGTGTTGGGACACCCAAGGACTCTCCCTGCCATAAGTACACACACATGCATGTGAGTGTACACACACACACTCATGGCCACTGACCATGAGGCAGGGGAATAGAGTCTCAGGGCAGGAAAACTAAGGACTTCCTAGAAGCAAATCAAACGGAAAAACCCCAACTTTCTACGACCAAGTAAATAACGCTGTAACTCTACTTCAGCTATGACAGGAAATAGCCTCTTCATACGCATAGAGTGTACACCAAGTAAATAACTTTGCAACTTCACTTCAGCCTCTTTATTTATACAGGGTATACACACCAAGTAACCAGTGGGAAACCTCTAGAGGGTATTTAAGCCCCAGAAAATTCTGTATCCAGGGCCCTTGAGCCACCTGCTTGGGGCTGTTCCCACCCTGTAGAGTTTCATTTTCAATAAATTTCTGCTTTTGTTGCTTCACTCTTTCCCTGCTTTGTTTGTGTGTTTTCTCCAGTTCTTTGTTCAAATGTTTGAAATGCCAAGAACCTGGACCCTCCACTGGTAACAACCAGACCTCAAGTCCAGATCTTCCTTGTGGACAGGACAGAACCAAGGCCCAGCTCCCTCCTGACCTGCAGCCACAGATGTGATTCTGGCAGTGAAGCCCCCTTAACCCCATGTTTTAACCACTGGAGTTAAATGACTGCCAAGTAGGTATGAGGCAGAAAAGGAAACAGGCTACATGATTAAAACACGAGAAACAATAAAACAACAACGGTTGATTTTCTGATGGGTCTGAAGCCTTTACAGGGATCGCCCAGGTCTCTGAGATTATGAAGTGGGAATTTCTGAGGCTTTCAGATTTCATAGACCAAAACCATTACAAAAACATTTTGGAAGCGGGAATGGAAACTGAGGTTGTCAATTTTTTATTTTGCCAGAAAATGACCAAAACAAAAACCCACATCCAAATGATTACAAATGTAATAATCATTGATACAAGCATTGCATACATTTAGCTTTACATTGCTCTGATTACTCTCATTTTACCTGAGTTGTGAAAAACCTGTCTGTAGGTTTGCAGCCATTGGCAGATGACTCTGGAACCTCTGCTACAGAGAATGCACAGCCAAGCATGAACAGCGGCCAGGGGAGTAGGTTTATGAACATACATTGCTGACCTCAGCTCCTGGCAGCTGCAGTCAAGCAGCAGTTTTGAGGGTTCCTACTTCTGCAAACATTCTGAGACATGCAGACCACCATTCTAGGCCTCCCCCTCTTACTTCATTACTTACATAATTTATCCCTCAAGGACAGTACAGCATAGCACAACACATGGCTTATCTCTGATGCACAAGGTTGTGTTTCTTCATTTATCCTGCACATGAGTTTTTGTCCTCTCCACAGCATCACAAAGGGACCCAGCAGAGAGAATCTTCCACAGCCTACACTCATTATATTCTCTTTGTCTTTTCTCATTCTTCCTACAAAGTTAATATCACATGGATTAAGTCAGAAGACTCACAAGGCTTATATTATTCATTCATTTGTTTGCTCATTTATTGATTGATTTAATAAATATTTATTGAGTTCCTGTATGCACCAGGCTCCATGCTAGGTATTGAAGGTATAGTAGTGGGCAATCAAGTGCAGTCCCTTTTCTCATGGAGGGAGAATTCGAGAGACGCAAACACATGAGAATATGCAATTATAAAAATGTGATGAGAACAGTGAAAAAATAAATAAGGAGTGTCATGAAAGCGTGCAACAGAAGGGGTGGTTAAGAAAAGCTTCTCTAAGGCCGGTCGCGGTGGCTCACGCTTGTAATCCCAGCACTTTGGGAGGCTGAGGCGGGCAGATCACGAGGTCAGGAGATCGAGACCACGGTGAAACCCCGTCTCTACTAAAAATACAAAAAAAAAAAAAATTAGCCGGGCATGGTGGCGGGCGCCTGTAGTCCCAGCTACTCGGAGAGGCTGAGGCAGGAGAATGGCGTGAACCCGGGAGGCGGAGCTTGCAGTGAGCCGAGATTTGCGCCACTGCACTCCAGCCTGGGCGACAGAGCGAGACTCCGTCTCAAAAAAAGAGAAAAGCTTCTCTGAGAAGATGACATTTAAGGCAAGGCCCGAGAGATTATGTAGTGGACATTCACTGGTTTTGTTATCCTCGATCAACTTTCCCTTCTTTGGTAACAACGCCCTGATGATTATGTTTGGGGGCTTTCATTCAAGGTGTCCTGTTCTTCTCTGGCTGAGGGTAGGCATGTGTCCAAGTTAACTAAGGCTGACTTTCTTCTAGGGTTTGGAGTCTTGAGTGGAGAGATGCAAAAACAGAAAAACCAAAGTGGCTTGTTCCACTGGTTGAGCCTCAACAAGGTGTCTGTTAGGAATCAAATCTCCATAAGATTCCTGAGCTCTTTGGTCTTTGAGCTTTCCAAAACTTGGCTGAAGAGACTGAGAGCTACCTCTAGGTCCACCAAATTTTTTTGTTTACATTATTTCCCAAATAATGTACCACAGAACTCTAATGGGTTCTGGAAACCGGGATTTAGCAAAGTGAAGAGTTTGGGAAAGAGCACGTCAATGGAAGGAACAGTCTGTGGAAAGGGCTTTCTGTGAAGTGGAGAAGGGCTTGCTGGTTTGGGGAACAGAAAGAAAGCCAGCTGGGCAAAGTGTGCTGAGTGAGGGGCAGAACAGTACCAGTATCTCTGGAGGGGCAAGCTGCACCAGACCTCATGGGGCCATATATAATAGTTTAGATTTTATCACCAGCGCATAGGAAAGTTACAGACATATTTTGAGCATGGGAAGAATATTTTAAATAGCAACAAATGTCACAAAGGAAAAACAGAAGAGTTCAACTAACAGCGTAAAGAACTGTGAATTGGTCATCCCAGTTCTGCTCTGAGCCAGCTCCAGGACCTTGGATATTTGTAAGGCTCTGATGATTTCTCTTAGCTCCAGTTTTCTCATCTGTAAAATGAGATGGTGGGTTAGATGATCTCTAACTTCCTCTCTGATGTTTCGTGATCTATGATAAAACTATGCCACTAAATGTAATTGTCATTAAGGAGCTTACAATCAAGTGGGAGAGATAAACACACCCAACCTCTATGATACCTGCTGTTGATGTTCCAGGGAGTTCTAACGTTTAAAGCTTTTGGCAGCTTACAACCTGATTTTGCCAGCCCATTGTTAATGTTGACTGCAAAAGGATTTTAAACAGTACTAGGCTCAGTAACCAATTCAATGAAGAACTTTGAAAGAGGGTATTTACATGAAATGTGATGCTCTGCTAAGCTTAGATTTAGTGACTTCAACTGAATGCTTCATAACAGAAAACACTAGCGGGAGTACTGATTCTTGGGTGAATTTCATCTAGAACTTGTAACTGTAGGAGTGCCTATGAGTGATCTGTATGTCAGTTATCTATTACTGTATAACAAACCACCCCAACACTTAGTGATTTGAAACAACCACCACTTTATTTCTCTCAATTCCGGGGTTGGCTGGATTATTTTTGGCTGGCTTTCCCTGGAGCTCACTCATGTGGCTGAGAGCTGGTGGGCTGCATAGCTGGGACGGCAAGGCTTTCTCTTCTCAGGGTCTTTCCTCTTCACGGAGGTTGGACCAGGTTTCTTCATGGCAGTCTCAGGGTAGCATTTCAAGAAAGCAAGGAGCAAGGCACAAGTGCACATTGAAAGCTCCTGTTTGTGTCATATTTGTTCATGTCCCAGTGGCTAAAGCAAGTCACAAGGCCAACTCCAGGGTCAATGTGGGAGGGAGCTACAGAAGGACAACTCGGTAGGGGTGATTCATTAGAAGCCATTAGTGTAAAATGTGTAAGCTTTTCCTCTGAGACTTGCATTGCAAGATATGCAACTCTAACCTATAAAGGATGGCACTTTCTTTTTCTTTTCTCTCTCTCTTTTTTTTTTTTTGAGACAGAGTTTTGCTCTTGTTGCCCAGGCTGGAGTGCAGTGGCACGATCTCAGCTCACTGCAGCCTCCGCCTCCTGGGTTCAGGTGATTCTCCTGCCTCAGGCCTTCCAAGTAGCTGGGATTACAGGTGCCTGCCACCACGCCCAGCTATTTTTTGTATTTTTAGTAGAGATGGGGTTCATCGTGTTGGCCAGGTTGGTCCCGAACTCCTGACCTCAGGTGATCCACCTGCCTCGGCCTCCCAAAGTGCAGGGATTACAGGGGTGAGCCACCATGCCCAGCCAAGGATGGCACTTTCACAAAGACACAATATCTATGTTATTACTACTACAAGGGAGCATGTGGAGTCACCTTATTAAGGGATTGAGTCCTACATCAGTGGCTCTGCTTGCCTCATAAAATTATTCATTAATTTTTAGCAGTGGCCTTGGGAAGTTATGTACATAATATTTAGAGGAAAATGGCATTTACAATGATAATGAATTAAAGCAATTCACACGGCAGTACCATTGCCCCAATTTAAACCTTGAAGCTTGCTACTTTCATATTTAGCTGCATCCCATATGCTCCCAATCCCTTTGCCCTCGCGTGGAGCTACAGCTCAAACTCCTTTGAAGGCAGGAAACTTACCTCACACATGCGAGTTGCCCTCACTCTTTCAGCACATAGAACACTAAAAAGATGCTCCTTAAATACTTGCTAAATAAACTGATCAATAGTTGCCTTTTATTAAATATCTTTGTGTTTCAGGTATTTCCTTCACAGACCGGATCATGAATTATCTCCCAATGTGACAAGGTCTTATTCTCCACAGTTTACCACTGAGGGGACTGAGGTGCAGAAAGCCCAAGGTGTATGCAGCCCAGTCCCCTCTGATCCCACTCTACTGCATTGCTGCCTTTTGTATGCAGCAGGGACACTTCCTGTAAAAATGAAAAAAAGCCTCAAGTTGTTCGAGAGAGGGTCAGGAAGAAAACAGGAAGAGCCAGTAGACTGCAGGTGCTTTCAAAGGGCTCCCTGTTTTTGACATCCCTAAAATAAAAACTTGTTAATTAAGAGATTGGCCACAGAAATTCAGGTGGAAAACCTGCAGAAGAGTGGGTTCCACAGTTCTTCAAAACAGAATTAAAAAACCCAAGACTTGTTAATTTTTACCGGTGGAGGGAAGAGGTTACAGGAGTGGCCTTGCTCCCAGGGCTGGCCTTGCTGGCAGGTGACAATACCACACATATAAAGGTTTTAAGGTTTGTCCTCAGGTGAAAAGGTAGTCAATATTTTACATTTTGAAGATAGTTTTTAAAATCAGCTACTGCATCAGCAGTAACACAACAATAACTACCATTTACACACCACCGCACACATCGGGGCTGTGTAAAGAGCTTTACAGTGCACCATCTCAATTCTCGCAACTCTATGAAGTAGGTTTTATTATTCTTAATTTATACACGTGTTAACTGTGGCCCAGGGAGATAAGCTTTCCTGCGATTGCCCAGCTTTTAAGAGGTAGATCTCAAACCTAAATGTGTTTGACCAAAAGCCCTGAATAACATTTAGCTGTGGGCCTCTTGCGGATTTGGCGCTGGTCCGAGGTGGGGAATTGTGAATCCCATTTATTTATGCTGAGCTGCGCACACATATGCACGTGTAATTTACAAAACAACAAATCCAGGTCAGGATCTCTGTCCGCTTGAGGTTTCAAAGCCTACTTGGGTAGACAGCGGTAAAAATCTCAACTCATTCATTTACTCATTTGTTCTCTTCACAAGTATTTATTGCGCACTTCAGTATTCCAGACAGGGCGCTAACCTTGCCCTGGAGGAGAGGATGGTGAACACAACAGACATGGCGTTTGCCCCCAACTATCCCCTTCCCGATTCTGCTATCTCACGGGCGAGGCGTTCAAAGAAGCAGGAAATATATCAACAAGGGGGTGACTTAAGCACCCGCTGCGCGGGAGCCGGAGGAAGCGCGCTGAGCCTGCAGAGGTGGTCAGGGCGAACTTCCTGGAGGCAGCGGCAGCAGCAGGCCGGGCGAGAACCCAGGTCGCTCGGAAGCGGCAGTCTGAGCCGGGGACAGGGAAGAGGGGGCGGGAGCCGAGGCCCGGGAGGGGGCAGCCAGCGAGTTAGGGTTAGGACGGGAGGATTCGGCTTCCCGGCGGCAGAGGGCGCCTGGCGCTGCGGTCCGGCGCGCCAGAGCCGCCCGCGCGGGCGCCGAGAGGAGAAGCGAGGCGGGGAGCGCAAGCGGCGGCGGCCACTGCCACGTATTCCCGGCAGTGGTGGCGGCGGCGGCGGCGGCGGCGGCG